>NC_057807.1:336886462-337128742 GCF_018294505.1 Triticum aestivum | reverse complement strand
CTTGTTTCCTGTTTTCCTTTTCTTTTTCTTTTTTTTTTCTATTTTATTCTTTTAACTTTTGTTTTATAAAATATAAATACAACTCCTAAATTAATGTTATAATTTATTCTACTGCCCCAAAAAGTTTGACACCTAATAAAAATAGTTTGCATTATTATTAATTATAAAAGGCATTTAATTAATTGTCACAGCTGTTGTTTTAATTACTCTAGAGCCTTTAACATATCATAAAATTGTGGTTTCTCCACAATAATTACCTGTGCATTATTTTGTTCACTCCGAACATTTTAGTTTTAAAATTTTAAGACTTTTATTGTTTGCCTGATTTTGAACTTGAATTTGAATCGGTTTCGAACTAACTCGAGATTAGCAACTATAATTGAGGTGACGTGGCATCATTAGCAGAGGAGCACTGTAGCTTAATTACCCGGGCGTCACACTCCACCATTACCACCATTTTTTGAGACAGTACCATCTGAGTTAATCTTGACCCAACCCTCCTCCGGCACCTCCCACCTTCGCCTAGTCTAGGAAGCAGGCTCCCGCACCCTTGGTTGATGAATGCCTCGCCATTCCCGCACATGATGAAGCACAGTTTCCATTATTTCATGCGCTGGAGCGATCTTCTTCCCCTCGCGAGTATCATTGCGGGCCAGCCAAAGTCCATAGACTGCTTGCAGAACCACCTCTCGCTCTTCATCCTTGGCTCCAGTGAGCAAATCTAGAGGCCATCTTTCCAGCTCCTTGTGTGCCCCAAGCCAGCGTGGCGGAATGGCCACTTCGAGGCACGAGTTAGTCTGCAGCAGTTTCCAGAATAGCATAGAGTGGGGGCAAGACCAGAACCTGTGGTGGATGGTTTCCTCCCAACCGTAGGATGGGCAGAAAACACCACCCTTGATCTGCCTACGGTGCAACTCCGAGCCCACGGCAAGTCCATTACGCAACAATCGTCAGAAGTGAATTTTCACCTTCCCAGGGACATTAGTATCCCAAAGCGCGAGGAAAGCTTTGTGCTTATCAACCGAATAAGACGAATCGGGATGTCCCGACCTCCTCCTATTCATTGACATCTGCAAGCGGAAGGCAGAACAAACGCTAAAGATGCCATTTTTTGTGAAGTTCCACGCTAAAAAATCCTCCGCGCCCGACCCCCCAACAGTGATTTGCTTGATGTCCGAGGCATCCGAAGCAGAGAACATGTCATCAATCCTCTCATGATTCCATGCCGTCCCTTCCGAGTTTAATAGGTCTACAACCTTTGTGACACCTTGGATATATTGTTGACCCAGTGGTTGCATATATACATTCCTCGGGATCCAATTTTTGTGGTGAATGTTTACCCGGGAACCATCACCAATCCTCCAAACCAACCCTTCCCGCAGCAAGTCTCTACCATGCAGAATACTCCGGAAAGTATATGACGCATTTGAGGGGCACGTAGTTGCAAGGATGGAGCTATCTAGAAAATACCTTGCCTTAAGGACTCTAGCAACCAGAGAAGATGGATAAGAAAGAATTCTCCAGGCTTGCTTGGCTAGAAGAGCCTGGTTAAAAGCTTCAGGGTCCCTGAACCCTAAACCATCATCTCTCTTTGGAGCACACATCTTGTCCCACGAGACCCAATGCACTTTCCTTTCACCATTCATTGCACCCCACTAGAATTTTGTAGAAATAGAAGTCAGGTTTTGGCACATCTTCTTTGCGAGGTGAAAACAACTCATAGTGAAAGTAGGAATAGCTTGCGGTCCCGATTTGATGAGAACCTCCCTAGCCTTTTTGGAGAGACCTTGGCCCTTCCGGCCCCCTACATTTCCTTTCGAGCTTTCCGTCAAGTATTTAAAAGTCCCATCCTTAGATCTCCCAACCTGTGTTGGTAGTCCAAGGTACT
Organism: Triticum aestivum; assembly: GCF_018294505.1. NCBI lineage: Eukaryota > Viridiplantae > Streptophyta > Magnoliopsida > Poales > Poaceae > Triticum > Triticum aestivum. The sequence continues at coordinate 337,126,854 of NC_057807.1, read as the reverse complement.
TCTCACTCAAAGCTTCTGACTGAATTCCCACTGTTTGCTTCAACATTGTCTTATTCTCCCCAGAATAACCTTTTCCAAAGAAAATGGAGGACTTATTCAGATTTACCCTTTGGCCTGAGGCAGCCTCATATTTCACAAGCATCTCTCTGAGAGCCGACATGCTATCCTCAGTACCTTCTAAAAAGACAATGCTATCATCTGCAAATAACAAATGTGTTATATGGGGGCCAGTGCCCCCAAACGACACCCCCTTCATGATATTGTCACTTTGAGCCTTTTTTTAGCAAAGACGAGAATCCTTCCACACAGAACAAAAATAGATAGGGAGGGAGTGGGTCCCCTTGTCGAAGCCCTCTGGACGGTAAGAAACACCTTGAGAGGCCACCATTGAGTTTAACAAAGAAGCTAGCAGTAGTAACACATCTCATGATCATAAAAATCCATTGGGAAGCAAACCCCAACCTGTTCATCATTTGCTCAAGGAAAGGCCACTCAACCCTATCATAAGCCTTCATCATATCTAGTTTCACCGCACACAGACTTCTCCTCCTTTTCCTAGTACGGATCGCATGCACACACTCATAAGCAACAAGCACATTATCCGTAATGAGTCGTCCCGGGAAAAATGCGCTTTGCTCTTCAGAGATAAGAAAAGGCAAAATGATCTTCAATCTATTGTCCATCACCTTTTTTGCTAGTTTATAAAGCACATTACATAGGCTTATTGGCCTGAACTGAGACATTAACTCCGGAAAACTTACTTTGGGAATCATGACAATCACTGTGGCATTAAAAGAGTCCGGAGAAGCCGCCCCATTCAGGAAGTCTCTAGCCGCTGCACACACGTCCTCTTTGACAAGCGCCCAGTGGCGCTGATAGAACAAAGCTGACAACCCGTCCAGGCCGGGCGCCTTGGTTGGCCCCATCTGAAACAGTGCCTTTTTTATCTCCTGGTCAGAAAACTGTGCAATGAGCTTAGCATTCATATCATCTGAAATCGTTGGAGCAATATTGCTCAACACCTCCTGCGCTCCTGCCGAGCCCTCAGAGGAAAACAACTGCTCATAGAAAGATGCCGCAACTTCACGCATATCATCATTCACAAACGAGTGAGAACCATCTTCCTTTAGAAGTGCTTTGACCGTATTTTTCCTCCTCCTATGAGTAGCCCTGGCCTGGAAGTACTTCGTATTTTGGTCGCCAGCCTGAAGCCAATCCACCCGAGACCTCTATCTGTACATAATCTCCTCCCGCTCATAAGTCTCACGTAGCTGATCCTCAATCTCCCTGGTCTCCTGGTGATGGCCAGTTTGGGCGGCTCGGGTTCTAGCACCAGCTAGCTATTTCTTAAGCTTGGAAGTTTCCCTTCGGATAGACCCAAAAACCTCTCTCGCCCATCTTTGCATACTCCCCAAAACAGTGGCCACCCGTTGCCAAACATCATCCAATCCTTGGCCTCCGGAACCCGCCGCTGCCCATGCCTCTGCTACCATAACATCATATTGGTCATGCCCGGTCCATGCCTCTTCGTACCTAAAAGGTCGAGGCCCCCCTATCTCTGCGCGTGGAGCCGTCTCTGTCGGTGTCAAAACCAGCGGATCTCGGGTAGGGGGTCCCGATCTGTGCGTCTAAGGCCAATGGTAACAAGAGGCAAGGGACACAATGTTTACCCAGGTTCGAGCCCTCTCGATGGAGGTAAAACCCTACTTCCTGCTTGATTGATATTGATGATATGAGTGTTACAAGAGTTGATCTACCATGAGATCGTAGAGGCTAAACCCTAGAAGCTAGCCTATGATGATTATGAATGTTATGATCGTCCTCATACGGACTAAACTCTCCGGTTTATATAGACACCGGAGAGGGCTAGGGTTTACATGGAGTCGGTTACAAGGAAGGAAACATAATATCCGAATCTCCAAGCTTGTCTTCCACGCAAAGGAGAGTCCCGTCCGGACACGGGACGAAGTCTTGACTCTTGTATCTTCATAGTCCAACAGTCCAGCCAAAGTATATAGTCCAGCTATCCGGATACCCCCTAATCCAGGACTCCCTCAGTAGCCCCTGAACCAGGCTTCAATGACGATGAGTCCGGCTCGCAGTTTGTCTTCGGCATTGCAAGGCGGGTTCCATCTCCGAATACTCCAAAGTAGATTGATGATTGTGTCTGGCTTTGCGAGATAATTTCCGCACACCTAGAGAGCATAGCACTTCATAAATATGATCTGTTGGCAATTTTTGTACGGTGTGCTCTTACGCCGTGATCTGATCCAATATGAAACCGATTTTTCTTGGCCTGCCTCGATACACGTTGCGAGGCGGTTTTATTGGCACATCCTGTCCAAGCAGAGATCGTGCTCCTCTTATTGCGGGATCTCCCATCAATATGGGGGCGTGCAGCCCCATGACGCCTGTTGGCAGGACTCCGTGTTTTTAGGCAAGTCCCGAGCGGTTACGCTGAGGACGCTTGATATTCTCCCCTTTTATAAAGGGGCCGAGGCATATCCCTCTTTTCCACCACCCTTGCGCCTTTTCGCATCTCGAGTTCTAACACCCGAAACCCAAACCCAAGCTCCCGGATCCTTCATCATGTCCGGATCCAACCAAGGCCGGTGGGTGGCCTCCTCGGTCATAGAGGAGGACATTGCAAAGCTTAGGGAGGTCGGATATCTGACCGCCGACATCAAGCACAGGCTTCCTGCTCTAGGGCAGGTCATCCCTACTCCCGAGCCCAACGAGTGCGTCGTATTTGTTTCTCACTTTCTTCGCGGCTTGGGCCTCACCCTTGATCCCTTTGTGAGAGGCTCATGTTCTATTACAGGCTAGATTTCCATGATCTAGATCCGGACGCTATCCTCCATATTTCATCGTTCATCGTTGTGTGCAAAGCTTTTCTTCATGTCACTCCACACTTTGGCTTATGGCTCAAGGCCTTTAATGTGAAGCCGAAGATGATTGAAGGGCGTCACACGGAGTGCGGAGGTGCAATAATAAGCAGGAACGCTGACGCTCCATGGCCAGAGGGCTCCTTCCCAGAGGTGTCCGATTTATTACAGCGAAGGTGGTTTTACGTCACGGCTCCCAGAGGCACAAAGTGGGTGGCCGCCCCCGACTTCCGTTCGGGTCCTCCTCCTGAACTGGCGTCATGGACCAATATAGGATGGGATTGGGGGCCTGCTAATGATGTACCCACACTATAGAGCCGTATCAGGGAGCTTCTTGAGAGGGACATTAGCCTTGCCAGCATAATTCAGGTAATGCTAATCCGACGGATGTTGCCGTGCAAACGCCGGCCTCTTCGGATGTGGGAGTTCAATCCAGAAGGTCCGCGGACTATTCTGTACTTCTTCAGCCTGACGCTCGAAGGGATGTGTAAGTTATTCTTCAGACCACAAGCAAAGTGTCCGGGCACCACCGAGGATGCGGGCCTGAGCTGCAATCGCCCAGATACCCAAGTAAGTAACCCAGAAACCGAACACTTCGTTTATATTTATCATAATATTATTCTGAAAATCCTCCACAGCCAGGAATGGCGCAGCAAGGCGGAGAGAATCGGGTGTCCGACGCCACTTCCCGAAGGCTCGCCTAGTCCTGCCATAGCCAAGATGCTTGACCATGTGCTAAGCAAAGTGCCCTCGGGGAAAGACGAAGGGAAGAAGAGAGAAGCAAAACTTCACATATTGCGCATCCAAACCGGGGGAATTGCTACCTCCCCAAAGGAGGATAATCGGGGAGGGGAATCTAAGGCCTCCTCCCCTCGCAGGAAGAAAAGGGCCGCCTCCGAAGACTTGGAGACGGAGGTGGTCAAGCAAGGGAGGAAAGCTTCGCCAGGGGGCCCTGCCCCGAAGGGCGTCCTCACCGCGCCATGCCCGCCAACGGGCCAGCCCTCAACCGAGCTGTAAGTTAATCTTAAATACGAAGGTACTACTTCCTTTTCCGAGAACAATAACCAAGATCTATTCTTTGCAGCCCGGCTAGCAGCTCTTCTCGACAGAGTTCATCTTTGGGGGATCTCCTTCCGGAGATGATGGAGAGTGAGACTCCACCAAATTCTCCGCCTCATGAGGCGGGCGACCCCGAGGTGTCGTCACGGAGGAGCCCAGTCCTGCCGGAGCCAGAAGCTAATACTTCGGCCGCCCTGAGCCCGGAGCGTTCAGCTCCCACGGGGGCGATAAAAAGGGTCCGGCGCAATCCGGCGTCCGGCCGGACACACTGGTGGGCCTTCTGGAGCAAGCTGATCTCTCGGAGGAGCACCGTTCATTAATGAGCACGGTGCTCAAGAAAATTATGTCCGCCACAAGCGGGTTGAATGAAGCCTTTACGAGCCTGCTTAGAGGCTTTGAGGTATGTAATGAAAAATACGTAATTTTCGGTTGTGACGCACACGCTAGGTGTGCTCCATATAGATAGTAGCCCCTGAGACTCTGGTTGTCCGCCTTAGGCGGTAAACAGGGGATCATATTCTGAAAGTAATGTTTGCGATGTATTTATGCACAGGTGTCTAAGGATCCGGCAGCCGAACAATCTGTTGAAGTTGCCGAACTGAGGAGGCAGATTGGAGTTATTGATGCCGATATCACACTGGTGAACGAGCGGCTGAACGAGTCACAAGGTATGTGATCTGCTTTCCTTATTATATATTTATGTAGGAAAAATTGAGAGGAGCATAATGCTAATGTTATATGTTTGGACTGCAGATGGTGCTGCTGCCATGGAAGCCCTGAGGGCGGAACTTGCCCTGGCCAAGGAACAGGCCCGGGTGAGCAATGCGTCTGCCCTAAAGGCGGCCGAAGAGTTGAGAGCCGAACAGGCTGCTCATCGCCGGAGCAGAGACAAAATAGCCGAAATGGTTGTGGAGCTAGAAAACGCCGCCAACCGGTATGAGTTGCTTAAAAAGAAAACCAGGCAAATAAGGCTGACCTGAAGAAGGCCCTTGATGCGGCCAAGGAGACGCGTTCCGACATTAGGGATCATGAGAGGAGCTTCGATAGGTCAGAGAGATCGCGGCTGGAAACCCCTATTTGTAGCGGCTGAAGTTTTTGGATCTGAAGTACTCTCCTCTTGATCGACGCTGGAGTCCTGCAGACGCCTTTGCGGATTTGGCGAAGAGTGCGGCTGATGCGGCAAAGTTTTTTGAGGATAAAAAAGATGATGAAGTGGAAAAGCTGTTCTGGTCACAGTTCAATGCTCCGACGCGCACATTGCCTTTGAGTGAGAGAATGGCTGCTGTATCCGAGCTCCACAGGCTGTCCGGACTTGCCATGCGGTCTGTGATAGACCATCTATGGCCAAAGGGTCCCAAGCTGGACAATTACTTTGGTTTAGTGCAACAATTCCTTGGTGCCGTATCTCGGATTGATGCCATGAAGAGGTCGGCGTGCATAGAGGGTGCACGGATGGCCCTTGCCCATGTTAAAGCATATTGGACAGATATGGAGGCCACCATCATTGCGACCCAGAATCCGGCGGGCGGCCAAGATCCGTCCGAGCACTACTTGGATCAGGTAGTAGAAGGCGCTCGCTTAATAGAGGCTCAGTGCTCGAAGAATGTCATGTTCGAGTGACAAATATTATCATTGTAAAAACAATGTCATTTTAATTGTGGAGCAGATATTTATACTTTGTGCCCGAAAGTATTGTTGTGCCTCCCGTGCGGTCGTTTTTATGTATATGCGTAATCTGAAAGTTAGCAGTTGTTGGCTTCAGCCCCCATGCACACAATGCAGGGGTGTTAGCGAAAAGTGTGCGTAATCACACTTGATCCAATGTCTTGGTCCATTAAGGAGGTGATCGCACGTCGAACTAGGCAACCAGACTATATAGCTGTAACACTTTCACTTAGCCACAGGAGTTTGACGGTGGGGCTAGTATGTAGCCCCTGGTACCTTTGCGTGCATCCGAATACGGGCGCATGTGTACATGACCGGGAAATGGTCCTTCGTTAATGCGGAGGAATCCTAAAGATTCCGATAGGTCTTCGAGTGGTTGAACAGTCTCTCACTATATCATGACAGTCAGTTTTCGGCTTTCTCTACTTAGGTGCTCATCCGGAATAACCAGGGCACAATCGCAGTAGTTCTCCTTTGGCCGCCTTAGCCAATAAAAACGGAACGTAAGGCAGCGCACCCAGGAGCCGGGCAAACCCAACATTTAACCAAAGACATGATTCGGAGCTAATGCATATAAGGCCGAACTCGCGACGCCGAACACTCCCGAAGGTATTCAGACTTTTACTGGGCTGAGTAACGCCCCTTATTATGAACCCTATATTCCCAGGTATGTGCATTAGTCTGTCATGGCGAAATGCCAATAACGGCAACATCCTCTGTGGGTGTAGTGCCCATGGGATATGTAAGCAACAAGAGACAATAAAGAAGGTTTACACAGGGGCTTAATCTAAAGAGAAACCTTTGAGCAGGGCCCTGCTGCACGTCTGCGCCTTTGTCTCCATTGTGCCGTGGCCTAGGAGGGTGTCGCACGAATGGTGTCTGTAAAAAGAAAAACTCATGGAGAAGAGTATGACATAAGCGTGCGAAAAGTTAGCTATCACTAATGGATAGTAGAAGTGTTAGACATTGGCCTGCTAATAAGGTTAGGCTGAGAATTGGGCTTTAGTAATTATCTATAGCCCCTGGTGTCCTTTATGGGATTACATGTGTGGCGCCTAGATCAGGTTGATCTGGGCTGCCGGACTCGTCTAACCGTGTCCGTGGTCTTAACGACCAATCATGCTCTCTGGTATTAGAGGCCGCTTAGAGTCCGGCTGCTAGAGCCGCCGCGTATTCCTCCGTGCGTAGGGAACGCTTTGTACTTCCGTTAACGGTGATGACGCCGCGTGGACCAGGCATCTTGAGTTTAAGGTAGGCATAGTGTGGTACTTCATTGAAGCGGGCAAAGGCCGTTCTCCCAGGCAATGCTTGATAATCACATTGGAGGGGGGGGGGCGATGGCGAAGAGTAGTTTTTCGCTTCTGAAGTTGCCCGGGGAGCCGAACATCACCTCTAGTATGAGGGAGCCCCTGCCGTGTGCTTCGACGCCTGGTATCACCCCTTCAAAGGTGGTGTTACTGTGGTTGATTCTGGATGGGTCTATCCCCATCCTGCGGACAGTGTCCTGGCATATTAGATTAAGACTACTGCCGACGTCCATGAGGACGTGAGTAAGATGGTATCCGTCGATTATTGGGTCGAGCACCAAGGCAGCTGATCCTCCGTGCCGCATACTAGTCGGGTAGTCCCTGTGATCGAAGGTGATCGGGCAGGCCCACCAGTGGTTGAGTTTGGATGCCACGGGCTCTATAGCGCATGCGTCTCTGAGCGCGTGATCGCGCCTTCCCATCGATAAGTGAGTCGCATGGATCATGTTTACTGTTTTTACCTCTGGTGGGAATTTTTTCTGTCCCCAATGTTCAGCTGGCGAGGCTCGTCCTCGTCTTCACTTGGTGTTTCCCTTCCCTTGTGTTTGGCATTTAATTTGCCGGCCTGCTTGAAGACCCAACATTCTCTGTGAGTGTGGTTCGTAGGTTTTTCGGGGGTGCCGTGAATTTGGCACAGTCTGTCCAGGACTTTGTTCAGGCCGGACGGTCCTTCGTTGCTGCCTTTAAGTGCTTTCTTTTGTTGACTGGGTTGAGAGCCCCTGAATCCGGCGTTGACCGTTGTGTTGTCTGGACTTACTTCCTTGTTTCGGCGTTTGTTTTTATCGCGCCGTGGCTTCCCATTTCCATCCCTGATTTCGGATGTACTTGGGTCGCTGGTGCCTCTACGGGCCAACCAGCTGTCTTCACCCACGCAAAAGCGCGTCATAAGGCTTGTTAGGGCTGCCATTGTCCTCGGCTTTTCTTGGCCGAGGTGTCTGGCGAGCCATTCTCCCGGATACTGTGCTTGAAGGCCGCTAGGGCTTCAGCGTCCGGACAGTCGACAATTTGATTCTTCTTAGTGAGGAATCTGTTCCAAAGTTTGTAGGTGGACTCTCCGGGCTGTTGAATTATGTGACTTAAATCATCCGCATCCGGGGTTCGGACATAGGTCCCTTGAAAATTTGCCCTAAAAGCGTCCTCGAGTTCCTCCCAACTTCTGATTGAATTTTCGGGGAGGTTTTTCAACCAGTGTCGAGCTGGTCCTTTCAACTTGAGGGGAAGATACTTGATGGCGTGGAGGTCGTCCCCATGGGCCATGTGGATATGTAGGATAAAATCCTTGATCCAGTCTCCGGGGTGTGTCGTTCCGTCGTATGCCTCAATGTTCACAGGTTTAAAACCTTGTGGAAATTCGTGGTCCAGTACCTCTTCGGTGAAGCACAGAGGGTGAGCAGCCCCCCTGTTTCTGGACGTGCTATGGCGTGTCGTCGGCTGTTGATGTGTCCGGTATTGATTCCGAACTGGTATCCGATCAGTCTGATCGTTTTGGTTACCATAGTCCTGTGTCGGGGCGCGTCCTCTAGATCCATAGATGGACCTGGTCGCGCCAGCCTTCTTATCCGGGAGCTCACGTAAATCGTGTGCGTCGTCGGTAGCTGCTCCATTGCGGTTTCGAAGTGGTTTGTTCAGCCTATTGGCCGTATTGTTCTTCGGTGGAACGGCCTTGTCGTCGAATTCTGGTAGCAGCTTGCGCTTTGGATAGCTCTTTGTTTGGCAATCATCACCGTACTTTTCTTTAGTGTCCAGTACTTTATTCCATCTACGATTGAGCGTGTCCTGTGCGGCTTTAAGATTTTGCTTTTGCTTCTTCAGATTTCTCGCAGTAGCCATAAGCTTTCTGTGGAGGTTGTCTCGTTCGAAGCGTGTCTCCGGGAGGGTGAATGCATCGTCATACGGACTGTGCTCTTGTCCCGGGGCGGTTTGATTGGTTCGTTCCTCGGGATCATTGTGATCGGGCGTCTGCTCCGAGCTGTGTTCGGCATGACCTGGTTCATCCTGCTCCATCGCTGGGTCCGTATGGTCGTTGTTGCCTTCGGAGTTGACTGTGGTGTCGATCTTTCTAGCGCTGTTATCGCTATTTTTACTGTTGCTGGACTTGGAGCGGTGCCTACGGCATCGTTTTGGCTTTTGTCCGGGGGTTTTATCATATGGTTTGTCATCGTCGTCCTTCTTAGGCGTATCCACCATGTATATATCGTATGATGAAGTGGCAGTCCAGCGCTCTGTGAGTGGTGGTTCTGAATCGTCCCCTGCGGCAACATCCATACCGTTGGTGTCGTCAGAGTTGAATTCGAGCATGTCTGTTACGTCATCGACAGTGGCTATGAAGTGGGTGGTGGGTGGGCAACGAATTCCTTCGTCGCCTACTTCCCGCTCGAGCCAGACATAGTTCGGCCAAGAGCCTCCTGACAATGAGAGAGACTTTAACGAGTTTAGCACGTCGCCAAAGGGCGAGTGCTGGAAGATATCCGCAGCGGTGAACTCCATTACCGGAGCCCAACCAGATTCAGCGGGCTCGGAGGTGCACGGACTGGAACCTACAGCCGGATACGAGTCCGGGGGTCCGGTGTCACAGGCTTCCTTGGGGGTGAAGTCTGTGTTCGGCTCTACCGCCGTTGGGTGTGTCCGGGGCGGGGTCCATCCACCCGTCCTCGGGCGACGCAATCTGCCCCAGATTTAGGTCCGGGGCTCCTACAGGGGCGATATCCCGAGCGTTGTTCGTTAGCTGGTCTAAGCCATGCTCATCGTGACTGTACGGCGCTCCTGGCATAGGCCCGAATCCGTTGAAGATCAAGTCTCCCCGTATATCGGCCGTGTAGTTTAGGTTTCCGAACCTGACCTGATGGCCAGGGGCGTAGCTGTCGATCTGCTCCAGGTGGCCAAGCGAATGGGCCCGCAGTGCGAAACCGCCGAACATGAAAATCTGTCTGGGGGAGAAAGTCTCACCGTGGACCATGTTGTTGATGATTGAAGGAGCCATCGAGCCTTGCAGCGACGACACAGAGGAACTCTCAATGAAAGTACCAATGTCGGTGTCAAAACCGACGGATCTCGGGTAGGGGGTCCTGATCTATGCGTCTAAGGCCAATGGTAACAGGAGGCAAGGGACACAATGTTTACCCAGGTTCGGGCCCTCTCGATGGAGGTAAAACCCTACTTCCTGCTTGATTGATATTGATGATATGAGTGTTACAAGAGTTGATCTACCACGAGATCGTAGAGGCTAAACCCTAGAAGCTAGCCTATGATGATTATGAATGTTATGATCGTCCTCATACGGACTAAACTCTCCGGTTTATATAGACACCGGAGAGGGCTAGAGTTTACATGGAGTCGGTTACAAGGAAGGAAACATAATATCTGAATCGCCAAGCTTGTCTTCCACGCAAAGGAGAGTCTCATCCGGACACGTGACGAAGTCTTGAGTCTTGTATCTTCATAGTCCAATAGTCCGGCCAAAGTATATAGTCCGGCTGTCCGGATACCCCCTAATCTAGGACTCCTTCAGTCTCCATCACTTTAATCAACAGTGCCTGGTGGTCAAATTCTTCAGTAACAATGTGCCCCACTGCCGACTCCGGGTAGCACTCCAGAAAGGTACCTGAACACACAACTCTATCCAACCTAACCTTGACATTGTCACTCCCTTCCCTTCCGTTATCCCAAGTATAAGGGAAACCAGAGAAGTCCATGTCATCTAGACCGCAGTCGGCCAAGCAACCCCGAAAATCTTCCATTTGGGCGAAGCTCCGTAGGTTACCACCAAGTTGATCAGTGTAGAAAAGAGCCTCGTTGAAATCTCCAGCACACAACCAAGGCAGTTTATCTTGAGCCCTCAGATAGCAAATAGCCTCCCAAGATTTATTTCGGAGCTCCATCCATGGCTCACCGTAGAAACTAGTGAATCTAATAGTTTTGCCATCATGGACAATCGTTGCAAGAATAAAATGTTGACACCACGGTCGAATAGTTACATTAACATGATCTCTCCACCAAAACACTAAACCACTACTTTTGCCCACACAATCAACATCAACACCATTTTGGAAACCCAAACTCCACCTGATTCTTTCCATAGCCCTAGACTTCTTTTTTGTTTCACATAAGAACACCACCGCAGGATTGTGAGACCGAATGATGTCCCGTAATGTTGGAAAACATAGCATGCAATTTCAAAAAAATTCCTACGCTCATGCAAGATCTATCTAGGAGATGCATAGCAACGAGAGGGGGAGAGTGTGTCCATGTACCCTCGTAGGCCGAAAGCGAAAGCGTTTGCTTAACACGGTTGATGTAGTCGAACGTCTTCTCGTTCCGACCGATCGAGTACCGAACATACGGCACCTCCGAGTTCTACACACGTTCGACGCGATGACGTCCCTCGAGCTCTTGATCCAGCAGAGGGTCAAAGGAGTAGATGAGTTCCATCAGCACGACGGTGTGGTGACGGTGATGGTTATGTGATCTGCGTAGGGCTTCGCCTAAGCACCACAAGAATATGACCACAGGCGTAAACTATGGAGGGGGGCGCCGCACACGACTTGGAAGAATTGGTGTGTCTTCTAGGCACCCCCCATATATAAAGGAGGGAGGGAGAGGAGGCCGGCCCAAGGCGCGCCCCAAGTAGGAGGAGTCCTACTTGGGGTCCTACACTACTGGAAACAGCTACTTTGCCATCTGCCAGCTCTTTGCCGTCTGCTAGCGGACGACAAAGAAGCTCTTTGCCATCAGCTACCCAAAAGCGGACGGCAAAGAACTGGCTGATGGCAAAGTACTTCTTTGCCATCAGCCAGTTCTTTGCCGTCCGCTAGCGGACGGCAAAGAAGCTTTGCCGTCGGCTAGCGGACGGCAAAGAGGGAGGGGCCCCACCGACGAGCTGGTTTAAAAAAACTTAACGCCCCTCCCTATTTGCCGTCCGCTAGCGGGCGACAAAGAGCAAGTGGCGGACGGCAAAGTGGGGCGGACGGCAAACGTTTAGGTTACTAACGGCGCCCCACCCCGCCCATCTCTCTCTGTTCGATCTGTCCCCCTCTCCTCCCCGACGACCACCGCCACCCGCCACCGCCCCCTGGCCCCACCGCCCCTCGCCCCGTCGCCCCCACCACCCGCCACCGCCCCGGCGTCCCGTCGCCCGCGCCGGAGCCAGGTTCGCCGCGGGCCCCCTGCGTCCGCCTCGCCCCCCCGTCCCGGAGCTAGGCTCTCCGCCGCCCCTGCGCCCGCGCCGCCCCCGGAGGCAGGCTCGCCCCTAGGCCTGCGTCTGCCTCGCGCCCCCCCCGCCAGTGCGTCCGCCTCGCGCCCCCCGCCCCGGAGCCAGGCTCGCCGCCGCCCCTGCGCCCGCGCCGCCCCCTCCATCCTCCATCGAGAGGAGCCAAGGTGAGCATTTTTTTTGGTTTTTTTCTACTGTTTTTCTTTGCTGTTTAGGTTTAATTAGGTTATTGATAGGTTTAGGTTAGTGGTTGGTTTAGGTTAGTGCTAGATATAGGTTTAGATTATTAGAAGAAGAAGAAAGTTGAAAAAAAGAAGAAGTAGAAGAAGAGGAAAAAGGAAAAAAAGGAAGAAGAATAAGAAGAAAGTTGAAAAATATAACAATATAGAAGAGGAAAAAGGAGAAGAAGAAAGAAGAAGAAGAAGAAGAAGAAGAAGAAGAAGAAGAAGAAGAAGAAAGAAGAGGAGGAGGAGGAGGAGGAAGAGGACGAGGGAGAAGCAGAAAGAAAAGAAGAAGAAGAAAGAAGAAGAAAGAATAAGAAGAAGAAGAAGACCCCGACGCGCCACCCCGACACCCCGACCCCGACCCCCGACCCCCGACACACCCACCCCGACCCCCGACACCCCGACCCCGACCCCCGACACCCCGACACCCCGGCCCGACACCCGACCCCGACCCCGACCCCCGACACCCCGACCCCGACCCCCGACACCCCGACCCCGACCCCGACACGCCACCCCGACACCCCGGCCCGACACCCCGACCCCCGACCCCACCCCGACACCCCGACCCCGACCCCGACACCCCGACCCCGACACGCCACCCCGACACCCCGGCCCGACACCCCGACCCCGACCCCGGCCCCCGACACCCTGACACCACGCCCCGACCCCGACACGACACCCCGATACCCCGACACCCGACCCCGACACGACACCCCGACCCCGACACCCCGACCCCGACACCACACCCCGACAACCTGACCCCCTGACCCCGACCCCCCGACCCCGGAACAGCACCCCGACCCCGACACGGCACCCCGACACCGACAGGACACCCCGACCACCGACACCTCCCGAAAAGGTGTTTTTTGGCTTCCAGAGGCCGACGGGGTCATATATTTGTGAATTATTAGTTAGGTCATATATTTCTCGATTTTGTTATGAAAAACATCATATATAATTGTGTTGATCGTGTAGTTTTAAATGTGCAGTTGTTTCATCGCTGCGAGGTTTGGTGTTCGACGACCTCGCCGTGCGTTTGACGAGCTCTGCCCCTTCGTTCGTGGGTGAGCACAAATGACAAGTCCTCCTCCCCCATTAATTATTTGATCTATTCCGATGAAACTTGATAGCTAGCTATATATGTGTCTTGAATCATCAGTATGCGTAACCAATATGTGTCTCCCGTTCGAAAGCGTCATAGTTATAAATATGCATGCATTTGCATATTTATAACCTTGATTCTTTCGAATTGTCCAACGCTATCCATGGACAGCCCGAGTATGTGTAGATTGGGTTCGTTTTCCCATATGCTTTGCTCCGGATCCGACGCATAAATTTCGTCAGTGCCTCCCCTGTTGTTCTCCGGGTACACATCCTCTCTGTTTATTGCAGAGACGTGTATCAGGAGAACAGCGGGGAGGTGCTGCCGAAATTTTGCGCCGGATCCGGAGCATAGCATGGGAAAATGAACTCAATCTACACATACACGGGTGGGATTAGGACCTATCATTACCTATTAGAGTGTAGGTTGCATGGACGTAATAAAATTGACAAAATAGATAAACTGATGAATATATACATGGTGAATTACATATATAATTGTTGTGTGTCCAGTAGCTCTGAAAGTCAAGATGAGTGACCGTGCGTGGATGTATACCGGTCACACTGGTCAGAACAAATGGAGCGCTGAATGGTTCACAAAAACCAAGGGGTTTGTGCAAGCCGCATTTGCAAATGGCCAAAAGAAAACCTGGTGCCCCTGTTTCCGGTGCGGCAATTGGGAAAAGAAGACAGAGGCTGAAATGGGCAAACACCTGCAGAAGAGTGGTTTTACGCCCGATTATACGGTGTGGACATTTCATGGTGAGTCTGCCCAACGTGACCGAGCTGAGGTGGATCATCGTCGCACCGACGAGCATGGTACCGGGATGGAAAACATGGTGCAAGGCTATGATGATGCTCGGGATTCGGACGAGGAGATGGAGGAATCTGCAAAGGCTTTCAATGAAATGTTGGAGTCTTCAAAACGTCCGCTCCACGAGCACACTGAGCTTTGTCAGTTGGATGCCATCTCACAAGTAATGGCTCTGAAGGCTCAGTTCAACTTGGGCAGAGAATGCTATGACGCAATTATGACAGTATTTGGACGCTTTCTACCCAAAGGCCATGTAATGCCTGCAAACCTGTACCAGTCGGACAAAATCCTCCGTGCACTGAAGATGCCCTATGAGAAGATACATGCCTGTGAGAAAGGATGTGCCTTATTTAGGCTTGACTATGCGGACTTGAACTATTGTCCCATTTGCAAGTCTTCCAGGTATATTGTGGTAGACAACGGTATGGGTGAGAAGACACAGACCAAAATCCCCGTTAGTGTTCTTCGGTATATGCCAATCGTACCAAGACTTCAACGTCTTTTCATGGTCGAAGAGACGGCCAGACAGATGACATGGCACAAAACAGGCAAACGAACCGAACTAGATGCAGATGGGAATCTGATGATGGTACACACATCGGATGGTGTTGCGTGGAAAAAGTTTGATGAATTACATGCTGACAAAGCGGCAGATCCGAGGCATCCTCGAGTCGGCATCAGCACGGATGGGTTCAGTGTGTTTGGTATGACGGCAGCCCAATACAGTTGTTGGCCCGTATTTGTCTTTCCACTCAATCTCCCCCCCGGACAGATTATGCAAAGAAAGAACATTTTCCTGACGTTCATAATTCCAGGACCCAACTATCCGGGCAAAAATATGAATGTGTACATGCAGCCGCTTAAGGACGAATTGCAAGAAGCCTGGGATAATGGGTTCAAGACATACGACGCCTTTAGCAAACGGAACTTCATAATGCGTGTCTGGTACATGTACTCGACGCATGACTTGCCGGCGTATGCGCTATTCGTTGGCTGGTGTGTGCATGGAAGGTTCCCGTGCCCCACATGCAAGGGAGCTCTTGAGTTTCGTTGGCTTCAGGCCGGTCGCAAGTTTTCTTGCTTCGACATGCATAGACAGTTCCTGGATCCTCGCCATAAGTTCAGGAAAGACAAGAAGAACTTCATCAGGGGTAGAGTTGTCAAAAACTCTGCACCACCTGCATTGACAGGCCAACAGACCCTGGATCAGTTAAACGCTCTCGAGCCAGATCCACAACGTCCAGGGTACTTCAAGGGGTATAATACTAAGCACGCGTGGACTCACAAAACATGCTTATGGGATCTGCCTTACTTCAAAGACCTCCTTTGCCCACACAACATCGACGTGATGCACACTGAGAAGAATATCGCCGAGGCACTTTTTGGTACATTGTTCGGCATAGATGGGAAGTCAAAGGATAATACTAAGGCTAGAGTCGATCTGGAGGCGCTATGTGATAGGCCGTTACAAAACATGAAAGAACCGAAAGGAAAGCAGAACTGGACAAAGCCAAAGGCATGGTTCAATCTTGGAAGGCCAGCTATGAGGGAAATTCTCTTGTGGGTGCAACAGCAGTTGATGTTCCCCGATGGGTATGCAGCGAATCTAAAGAGGGGAGCGAATCTTGATAAACTGAAGATATTTGGTCTCAAGAGTCATGATTGGCACATATGGATTGAGCGGGTAATGCCGGTGATGTTGCGTGGCTTCATCCCTGAGGATGAATGGCTAGTACTGGCAGAACTCAGCTATTTCTTCCGTGTTCTTTGTGCGAAAGAACTATCGCCTGGCGTGCTAGAAGAAATGGAAGAGTTGGCGCCGGAGTTGATCTGCAAGTTAGAGAAGATCTTTCCACCGGGCTTCTTTAATCCAATGCAGCATTTGATTTTGCATCTCCCGACCGAGGCAAGATTGGGGGGGGCCCGTGCAAAATCGTTGGTGCTACCCAACTGAGAGGATGCAGAAGACGCTTCGAGAAAAATGTAAAAATAAACGTAGAATTGAAGCATCGATGGCTGAGGCATTCATCACAGAGGAGGCGGCAAACTTCGTAACAGCGCACTACGAAGCCAAAAATCGTCATTTGCATAATCCGAAGCCTCGGTACAATGCTGACGAGCCTAAAAAGGGTGGATCCAACCTCAGCCTATTCAAAGGGAATCTCGCACCAGCTAGTGTTTCACATCCAGTATCTTTGGATAACGAAGAATGGCGGACCATTTCGTTGTATATCTTCAACAACCTGATAGAAGTGCGGCCGTACATCGAGTAAGTTCTCGGTACATTGTTTCGCAACTTCTATTTCCTTTGAACTACTCTTATTCCTGGATATGTCATACAGTCGATACGTCGCCATATTCTCGTATGGAGCGGAGATCCAAAAGGATTCCGTCGAAGAGTATGAGCTTCTCGCAAAGCAAGGAGGTGGCTATCCCGGTTTCATCTCTTGGTTCAAACAAACGGTAATTTCTATTAGACAATTTCATTACATTCGCTAATTTGTGCATAATGCAACAATCCCCTTTCATATTAAACTTGTAGGCTAATTCAGAGTCTATGGACGCCGAATTGAGACAAGTCGCTAATGGTTTTGACTATAAGGTCCGTTCATTTGACAAGTACGACATCAACGGGTATCGCTTTCGTACCTATGGCAAAGAGCTATCTATGGCCGACCGAAAGTCTACAAATTGTTGTGTATCTGCTATCGGCGAAGGAGGTACCGAGTATTATGGGAGAGTTGAAGCAATTTATGAACTTCTGTTCTATGGTGAAAACCCACCGAATGTCGTAGTCTTCAAATGTTATTGGTTTCAGCCGAAGGAGACTAGAAGGACTCATGAACATATAGGGCTAGTTGAAATCAACCAAAGCACTCATTTAGATGTTCCTGATGTCTATATTATGGCTCAACAGGCGACCCAAGTATTCTATCTACCGTGGGCCTGCCAAACTAATCCAAATCTGAAAGGTTGGGATGTCGTTTATGAAGTGCCGCCACGTGCTAGACTTTCTCCCCCAAAGGAAGAGGATTATGAACCTCACATTAACCCAGACACATATGAAGGAGAATTCTTCCAAGAGACACGTCTTTCCAAAAAGCGTTTCAAGAACCGCTATACTTCACCCCAAAACATTGAAGTAGACAGCGACAATGAATCCGACATCACCCCAGAGGAGGAACAAGAAGAGCCGGAACAAGAAGAGGTTACTGCTGCGGATGACCTGTCAATGCTTGACCGATTACGTCAAGGTGGCCTTGCACATGTTGATGCCAATGAACCCTATGAGCCCATCATTGATTATAGTGATGATGATGATTATGCATTTATTGATGATACTGATCGAGATTATTAGTAGTGTCAGGTATTCAATTTTTTTATGTTGTACTTGATGATGATACACTTAAGTGATATACATATTATTATTCATGTCGGTACTTTTTTTATGTTGTACTAATTTTGTTTATTCTTTGTCATGGCAGGTGTTGAAAGATGGTGGGCGCTGGTCGGGAGCGCGCCGAGGCCCCTTCTTCGTCGGCGCGTGCGAGGTCTTCCATTCCACCCGCACCTCTCCGCCGAGCGTTGCTGGACAGTATGGCGACACCGCCGGGCCCTTCTTCGTCGACCGCGGTGCCCAGCAGGGGACGAGGTAAGAAGAAGAGAGGAGGTGGAGCACGTGGTCGCGGGAGAGGAGGTAGGGTGACTCTTACGGCGCCTTCCTCGCCACCGCCCCCAGCTGTTTCACCCGAGCACGTGACTGCTAGGGTGGACTCGGCTGAGGAGGAGGCTGCACGGACTCCGGTCCACGAGCCTCCGGTCCACGGGTCTTCGGCCCACGAGCCTCGGGTCGACGGGCCTTCGGCCCACGAGACCCCGGAGGAGCACACGTCTGGATGGGGTACCTGGTCGGGTCAGCCTGAGGATGGCGGGGAGCCGAGTGGCCATGCTGATGATGGCGGGGAGCCGACTGATGAGGAGGGGGAGGAGGGGGGCAACGTCTACCAGCGTGGTGCTACACGGCTCCCGTCCGTGCCGGCGACCCGCGAGCAGAGGTGGTTGATTTTCCCTGATGGGGAGAGGTAAGTGCATTTAATCTTTTTGTACCTTCTGCATTCACGTTTCTTCAAATAACTGATGTGTTGGCCTTGTCATGCTGCAGGGGTTGGGACCACCATGAAAGTGTCCGCCGGCCCAACTCCGTCCTTGGAGTTCTGATTCGGCAAAACTTCCCGGGGTTTGTCACGTTGCCTGGTGAGGGTCGGCTTCCAGAGGTTGGATTGACTTGGGAGCACTACTTGGCTGCCCCGGCCCCGCCGGGTGAGATTATCGACGGTGTCTTGTGCAAGACGAGGGCAGACGTCGTGATCAGAAAGTTCTGGGTAATTGCTCCTTTACGCAATTTAAAATCTTCAACTAGCTAGTTATTAATTGTACTAATCAATATTGTCTCATTTGATTGCAGACATTCTACAGGTGTGAGGAGGGATACGAGGAGGAGGCGGATCATGTTATCCACAAGGAGTGCAAGCGCCTACTTCAGAACTTACGGCATGAGGTTCGGGTGCAGGCTGTTCGAGACTACTACGCCGGGCGTGGTATCAAGAAGCCCAAGCAGGAGTGCCGCGATAAGTTCTTGAGTAAGGAGAAGTACATGAAGGTAATTCTTAAGGCCTTGTACTTACTTCCTTCATTTAGTAATTCATAGCCTTAGCGCTCAAGTTTCTATTTGCTAACTTAGGCCCCTCCGAGATGGTGTGCGGATCGGATGGATTGTTGGGAGGTGTTGGTCAATGCGTGGTGCTCAGAAGAATGGCTGGCCACCCACAAAGAGGCCAAGGACAAACGTGCCCAAATGGAAGGTGTGCCACACCACCAAGGCAGCTCCAACTTATTTCAGTACGGGCGGAACTGGGTATGTGGTTTGCTTCATGATTCATGCAATTCATTCATCATGCTAGCTTTAGCCCTTTAATTACTAATTTACTTTGTTTCTCTCTTTCAGGCACGCTACAATAAGGCGGATAAGGTGCCAGAGGTGTACGACCTGTATGCCATGGCCCACACTGGCCCTTACAAGAAAGTCAAGGCATTCTCTGCGTCTGACCTCGATGATCCAAAGAACTTCACCAACATCTCCGCCCACGAGAAGCTCGTGCAATATAGAGATCAGGGGAAGGCGAGGAAAGGGGAGGACTTTAACCCGAGCCAGGGTCCCATTGATACAGAGCTGCTGATGATATCTGGTGGCGGGAGGTCCCATGGCTCCATAGCCATGGGAGATGGACTTATCCGTTGTCCTAGCACTCTCCCGGAGATCAAGGCGCGCCAGTCGAGCTCCGCTCCTGAGATAAGGCCTCGTGAACGGCCAGTCCAACTCGCCATCAAGGTTAGTTATACGTACTCAGCTATCTTTCTCCATTACATTGTGTGCGCTTCCATCAATGATTACAAATGGTCATGTGAGTGGTGTTGCAGGCTGCTATACAGAGTGAGAGAGATAGAACGGAGAAACTTTTGGCGGAGGCGGCGGAGAGGCAGCGGGAGTTGGAGGAGAAGACGACAAAGATGTTGGAGGAGGAGAGGGCACGGAATGACATGCAGGCAAGGGCCATGTACGAGCTCCTTGTGGTAAGTTTCTTCTGCAGATTACTTGCTAGTCTTAACATTTGAGTCTCATTACTAACTAGTATGACTCTGTTGTGAAAACCAAATGTGCAGTCTGTGTGCGAGAAGTCCGGTCAGACCGCTCCGCCGATGCCAGTGATTGCTCCTGGGAGCACGGTGAGTTTAATTTGAATGGACATTACTTGCTTGTCTTAACATTTGAGTGTCATAATGCTAACGAGACATTGGAAATGATCTTTGGTGCAGCTTAACTCCAGAAACGCATCGCACGATCCTTCTGCAGCTACCGGCGCGAGCCAGCCCACTCCTTCTCCAGCTACCGACGTGAGCCATCCCGCTCCTACACCTCCGTGATCACGGTAAGTTTCTCTAGGGTTTTGCTTAACAAATGCATAAAGACCTAGACTTAGCTTTATTTCCTCCAATATGCTTACCATAATGACTCTTTTCCTCCAAAATGACTTAATAAGCTTACTGACCTCATAAACCATCCATTCTACCTAAGTTAACTCTAAAATGACTCAATTTACCTTAGTTAGCTTACAAGTGATCCAATTTATCCAAGTTAGCTCGAAAATGACCCATTTTACGTAGATTAGCTCCTAAATGATCCATTTTACCTTAGTTAGCTCAAAAATGACCCATTCCACCTAGGTTAGCTCATAAACGACCTATTTCACCTAGGTTAGCTCATAAACGACCCATTTCACCTAGGTTTGCTCATAAACAACTCATTTCACCTAACTTAGCTCATAAACGACCCATTTCACCTAGGTTTGCTCATAAACGACTCATTTCACCTAACTTAGCTCATAAACAACCTATTTCACCTAGCTTAGCTCATAAACGACCCATTTCACCTAGGTTTGCTCATAAACGACTCATTTCACCTAGGTTTGCTCATAAACGACCCATTTCACCTAGGTTTGCTCATAAACGACCCATTTCACCTAACTTAGCTCCAAAATGATCCATTTCACCTAGGATAGCTCATAAACTACCCATTTCACCTAGGTTAGCTCATATACGATACATTTCACCTAAGTTAGCTAATATATGGCATATACTTCTTCTTCTAGTCTTCTTCTTCTAGTCTTCTTCTTCTATTCTTTTTCTTCTAGTCTAATTCTTCTTCTAGTCTTATTTTTCTAACTTTCTTATTTGTCATTTTGCAGGTTTCATTCACTTCACGGAAGCCAGCTTCCTATGATGGATTGCTTGCTTTTTCCTGTTTTTTCCTTTGATGCACTTGTATTCTGCTGGCTTGCTATGAAGAAACTTTGCATATTGTAATATATATGGATAGATGGAACTATGTGATGGATATATATGTGATGTGAAATTTTTGATGGATATATATGTGATGTGATGGAACTATGTGATGGATATTTATGTGATGGATATATATGTGCTGTGAAATTTTTGTTGTGATAATTGTTGGATATAAGAAAAACAGAAAAAAAGAGGCAGTGCAGGCTCTTTGCCGCCCGCGGCAGACGGCAAAGACCCCTTTGCCGTCGGTGGTAGACGGCAAAGGGGGCACGTGGCGCCCACCTGTGCTTCCTGGGGTGGACCATTTGGCCAATTTGCCGACAGTGGCGGACGGCAAAGCCTGGCTGACGGCAAAAAAAACGGGTCACCTGGCGGATGGCAAAGAGGCGCACTAATTTGCCGTCCGCTGGTGGACGGCAAAGGCCGCCGTTAACCGCCTAATGGAGTGACAATGGCGGACGTGCCACATTTTGCCGTCCCCCCTCTTTGCCGTCCGCCGCTGTAGGCAAAGGGCTCTTTGCCCTCCGCCTTGGAAAGCAGACGACAAAGGACCTGTTTGCTGACCCTATCTTTGCCGTCTGTGTTTGCCGTCTGCGGCGGACGGCAAAGTGCTTTGCTGTCAGCCGTCCCTGCCTTTGCCGTCCGCCATGGCAGATGGCAAAGTACTGGATTCCTGTAGTGCTAGTAGGATTCGCCCCCCTTTCCTTTTACTGGAGCTGAAAAGGGGGAAGGAGGGGGAGAGGGAGAAGGAAAGGGGGGCGCCCCCCTCCCCTTGTCCAATCCGGACTCCTTCCTAGTGGGGGAGCGCCACTGCTTTGTGGGTTGGTGTGCCTCTCTGGTATGGCCCATATCTTTCCCCGGGGGGTTCCGGTAATGCATCCGGTACTCCGATATGTACCCGATACATTCCGAAACACTTCCGGTGCCTGAATACTACCTTCTAATATATCAATATTTACCTCTCGACCATTTTGAGACTCCTCGTCATGTCTGTGATCTCATCCGGGACTCTGAACAACCTTCGATCACCAAAACACATAACTCATATAATACATATCGTCATCAAAAGTTAAGCATGCTGACCCTATGGGTTCGAGAACTATGTAGACATGACCGAGACACCTCTCCGATCAATAACCAATAGCGGAACCTGGATGCTCATATTGGTTCACACATATTCTATGAAGATCTTTATCAGTCAAACCGCTATGTCAACATACGTTATTCCCTTTGTCATCGGTATGTTACTTGCCCGAGATTCGATCGTCGGTATCTTCATACCTAGTTCAATCTCGTTACCGGCAAGTCTCTTTACTCGTTTCGTAATGCATCATCCCACAACTAAATCATTAGTCACATTGCTTGCAAGGCTTTATATGATGTGCATTACCGAGAGGGCCCAAAGATACCTCTTCGATACTCGGAGTGACAAATCCTAATCTTGATCTATGCCAACCCAACAAACACCCTCTGAGATACCTATAGAGCATCTTTATAATCACCTTGTTACGTTGTGACGTTTGATAGCACACAAGGCATTCCTCCAGTGTCCGGGAGTTGCATAATCTCATAGTCGGAGGAATATGTATTTGACATGAAGAAAGCAGTAGCAATAAAACTAAACGATCAGTATGCTAAGCTAACGGATGGGTCTTGTCCATCACATCATTCTCCTAATGATGTGATCCCGTTCATCAAATGACAACACATGTCTATGGCTAGCAAACTTAACCATCTTTGATTAACGAGCTAGTCAAGTAGAGGCATACCAGGGACACGGTGTTTTGTCTATGTATCCACACATGTATCAAGTTTCCAATTAATACAATTATAGCATGAATAATAAACATTTATCATGAATAAGGAAATATAAAATAAAAACTTTATTATTGCCTCTAGGGCATATTTCCTTCAGTCTCCCACTTGCACTAGAGTCAAAAATCTAGATTACATTGTAATGAATCTAATACCCATGGAGTCTTGGTGCTGATCATGTTTTGCTCGTGGAAGAGGCTTAGTCAACAAGTCTGCCACATTCAGATCCGTATGCATTTTGCAAATCTCTATGTCTCCCTCCTTGACCAAATCTTAGATGGAGTTGAAGTGTCTCTTGATGTGTTTGGTCTTTTGGGAAATCTGCATTCCTTTGCGAAGGCAATTGCTCCAGTATTGTCACAAAAGATTTCCATAGGATCTGATGCACTAGGTATTACACCTAGATCGGATATGAACTCCTTCATTCGCTGCTTCCGAAGTAGCTATATACTCCGCTTCACACGTAGACCCTGCCACGATGCTCTGCTTGGAACTGCACCAACTGACAACTCCACCATTCAATATAAATATGTATCCGGTTTGTGACTTAGAGTCATTCAGATCAGTGTCAAAGCTAGCATCGACGTAACCACTTACGACGAGATCTTTGTCACCTCCATAAATGAGAAACATATCCCTAGTCCTTTTCAGGTACTTCAGGATGTTATTGACCGTTGTCCAGTGATCCACTCCTGGATTACTTTGGTACCTCCCTGCTAAACTTATAGCAAGACACACATCAGGTCTGGTACACAGCATGGCATACATGATAGAACCTATGGCTGAGGCATAGGGAATGACTTTCCTTTTCTCTCTATCTTCTACAGTGGTCAGGCATTGAGTCTGACTCAACTTCACACCTTGTAACACAAGCAAGCACCCTTTCTTCGACTGATCCATTTTGAACTTCTTCAAAACTTTATCAAGGTATGTGCTTTGTGAAAGTCCTATCAAGCATCTTGATCTATCTCTATAGATCTTGATGCCCAATATATAAGCAGCTTCACCGAGGTCTTTCATTGAAAAACTTTTATTCAAGTATCCTTTTATGCATTCAGAAATTCTACATTATTTCCAATCAACAATATGTCATCCACATATAATATTAGAAATGCTATAGAGCTCCCACTCACTTTCTTGTAAATACAGGCTTCTCCAAGAGTATGTATAAAACCATATGCTTTGATCACCTCATCAAAGCGTATATTCCAACTCTGAGATGGTTGCACTAGTCCATAAATGGATCGCTGGAGCTTGCACACTTTGTTAGCATCTTTAGGATTGACAAAACCTTATGGTTGAATCATATACAACTCTTATTTAAGAAACCCATTAAGGAATGCAGTTTTGACATCCATTTGCCAGATTTCATAATCATAAAATGTGGCAATTGTTGACATGATTCAGACAGACTTAAGCATCGCTACGGGTGAGAAAGTCTCATCGTAGTCAACTCCTTGAAGTTGTCGAAAACCTTTTGCGACAAGTCGAGCTTTATAGACAGTAACGTTACCATCAGCGTTAGTCTTCTTCTTGAAGATCCATTTATTCTCTATGGGTCACCAATCATCTGGCATATCCACCAAAGTCCACACTTTGTTTTCATACATGGATCATATCCCAAATTTCATGGCCTCAAGCCATTTATCAGAATTAATGCTCATCATAGCTTCTTCATAGTTCATAGGTTCGTCATGGTCAAGTAGCATGACTTCCAGAACAGGGTTACCATACCACTCTGGTGCGGATCATGCTCTGGTTGACCTACGAGGTTCTGTAGCAACTTGATATGAAGTTTCATGATCATTATTGTAGCTTCCTCTCCAGTTGGTGTAGGCATCACGGGAACGGATATCTCGGATGAGCTACTTTCCAAATTGAGAGAAGGTACAATTATCTCATCAAGTTCTACTTTCCTCCCACTCACTTCTTTCGAGAGAAACTCCTTCTCTAGAAAGGTTCCCTTCTTGGCAACAAAGATCTTGCCTTCAGATCTATTGTAGAAGGTGTACCCAATTGTTTCCTTAGGGTATCCTATGAAGACGCACTTCTTCGATTTGGGTTTAAGCTTATCAGGCTGAAGCCTTTTGACATAAGCATCACATCCCCAAACTTTTAGAAACAGCAGCTTAGGTTTATTGCCAAACCACATTTCGTACGGTGTCGTCTCAACGGATTTTGACGGTGCCCTGTTTAACATGAATGCAGCGTGTCTCTAATGCATAACCCCAAAATGATAGTGGTAAATCAGTAAGAGATATCATAGATCGCACCATATCTAATAAAGTGTAGTTACGACGTTCAGACACACCATTACATTGTGGTGTTCCAGGTGGCGTGAGTTGTGAAACTATTCCACATTGTTTTAAATGAAGGCCAAACTCGTAACTCGAATATTCACCTCCATGATCAGATCATACAAACTTTATTTTCTTGTTATGATGATTCTCCACTTCATTATGAAATTCTTTGAACTTTTCAAATGTTTCAGACTTGTGTTTCATTAAGTAGATATACCCATATCTGCTCAAATCATCTGTGAAGGTCAGAAAATAACGATACGCGCCACGAGCCTCAACACTCATCGGAGCGCATACATCCATATGTATTATTTCCTATCAGCCATTAGCTCGTTCCATTGTTCTGGAGAACCAAGTTTTAGTCATCTTGCCCATAAGGCATGGTATGCAAGTATCAAATGATTCATAATCAAGTGATTCCAAAAGTCCATCTGCATGGAGTTTCTTCATGCGCTTTACACCGATATGACCCAAACGACAGTGCCACAAATAAGTTGCACTATCATTATCAACTTTGCATCTTTTGGCATAAATATTATGAATATGTGTATCACCACGATTGAGATTCAACAGAAATAGACCACTCTTCAAGGGTGCATGGCCATAAAAGATATTACTCAAATGAATAGAACCACCATTATTCTCTGATTTAAATGAATAGCCGTCTCACACTAAACATGATCCAGATGTAATGTTCGTGCTCAACACTGGCACCAAATAACCATTATTCAGGTCTAAAACTAATCCCGAAGGTAGATGTAGAGGTAGCGTGCCGACGGCGATCACATCGACCTTGGAACCATTCCCGACGCGCATTGTTACCTCGTCCTTAGCCAATCTTCGTTTAATCTGTAGTCCCTGTTTCAAGTTACAAATATGAGCAATCGAACGGGTATCAAATACCCAGGCACTACTATGAGAATTAGTAAGGTACACATCAATAACGTGTATATCAAATATACCTTTGTTCACCTTGCCATCCTTCTTATCCGCCAAATACTCGGGGCAGTTCCGCTTCCAGTGACCAGTCCCTTTGCAGTAGAAGCACTCAGTTTCAAGCTTGGGTCCAGCTTTGGGTTTCTTCCCGGGAGTGACAACTTGCTTGCCATTCTTCTTGAAGTTCCCCTTCTTTCCCTTGCCCTTCTTCTTGAAATTAGTGGTCTTGTTAACCATCAACACTTAATGCTCCTTTTTGAGTTCTACCTCCGCATCTTTTAGCATTGAGAAGAGCTCGAGAATAGTCTTTTCCATCCCTTGCATATTGTAGTTCATCACGAAGCCTTTGTAGCTTGGTGGCAGTGATTGAAGAACTCTATCAATGACAAAATCATCTGGAAGATTAAATCCCAGCTGAGTCAAGTGATTATGGTACCCAGACATTTTGAGTATGTGCTCACTAGCAGAACTGTTCTCCTCCATCTTGCAGCTATAGAACTTGTTGGAGACTTCATATCTCTCAACTCGAGCATTTGCTTGAAATATTAACTTCAACTCCTGGAACATCTCATATGGTCCATGACGTTCAAAACATCTTTGAAGTCCTGATTCTAAGTCGTAAAGCATGGCACATTGAACTAACGCGTAGTCATCAGATCGAGCTTGCCAGACATTCATAACGTCAGCTTTTGCTCCTGCAGCAGGCCTTTCACCTAGCGGTGCATTAAGGACATAATTCTTCTGTGCAGCAATGAGGATAATCCTCAAGTTACAGACCCAGTCCATGTAGTTGCTACCATCATCTTTGAACTTAGATTTCTCTAGGAACGCATTAAAATTCAAGGGAACGGTAGCACGGGCCATTGATCTACAACATAGATATGCAAAAACTATCAGGACTAAGTTCATGATAAATTAAGTTCAATTAATCATATTACTTAAGAACTCCCACTTAGATAGACATCCCTCAAGTCATCTAAACGATATGTGATCCAAATCAACTAAACCATGTCCAATCATAACGTGAGATGTTGTAGTCATCAATGGTGAACATCTCTATGTTGATCATATCTACTATATGATTCACATTTGACCTTTCGGTCTCCATTGTTCCGAGCCATGTCTGTACATGCTAGGCTCGTCAAGTTTAACCCGAGTATTATGCATGTGCAAAACTGGCTTGCACCCGTTGTATTTGAACATAGGGCTTATCACACCTGATCATCAGGTGGTGTCTCAGCACGAAGAACGTTCGCAATAGTGCATACTTGGGGAGGACACTCATACCTTGAAATTTAGTTAAGGGATCATCTTATAATGCTATCGCCGTACTAAGAAAAATAAGATGCATAAAGATAAACATCACATGCAAACAAAATATGTGACATGATATGTCCATCATCATCTTGTGCTTTTGATCTCCATCACCAAAGCAATGTCATGATCTCCATCATCACCGGCTTGACACCTTGATCTCCATCATAGCGTCGTGGTCGTCTCGCCAACTATTGCTTCTATGACTATCGCTACCGCCTTAGTGATATAGTAAAGCAATTACATGGCGTTTGTATTTCATACAATAAAGTGACAACCATAAGGCTCCTTCCAGTTGTCAATAACTTTTATAAAACATGATCATATCATACAACAGCGTATATCACATCATGTCTTGACCATATCACATCACAACATGCCCGGCAAAAACAAGTTAGATGTCCTCTACTTTGTTGTTGCAAGTTTTACGTGGCTGCTACGGGCTTCTAGCAAGAACCGTTCTTACCTATGGCACAAAACCACAATGGTCATTTATCAAGTTTGTTGTTTTAACCTTCACAAGGACCGGTCGCATTCAAATTCGATTCAACTAAAGTTAGAGAAACAGACACCCGCCAGCCACCTTAATGCAAAACTAGTTGCATGTCTGTCAGTGGAACTGGTCTCATGAACGTGGTCATGTAAGGTTGGTCCGGGCCGCTTCATCCAAAATACCTCCGAATCAAAATAAGACATTGGTGGTAAGCAGTATGACAATCACCGCCCACAACTCTTTGTGTTCTACTCGTGCATATCATCTACGCATAGACCTGACACAGATGCCACTGTTGGAAAACATAGCATGCAATTTCAAAAAAAATCCTATGCTCACGCAAGATCTATCTAGGAGATGCGTAGCAATGAGAGGGGGAGAGTATGTCCATGTACCCTCGTAGATCGAAAGCGGAAGCATTTGCTTAACGCGGATGATGTAGTCGAACGTCTTCTCATTCCGACCGAGCGAGTACCGAACGTACGACATCTCTGAGTTCTGCACACATTCAAGGCGATGACGTCCCTCGAGCTCTTGATCTAGCAGAGGGTCGAAGGAGTAGATGAGTTCCGTCAGCACGATGGCGTGGTGATGGTGATGGTGATGTGATCCATGCAGGGCTTCACCTAAGCACCACGAGAATATGACCGGAGGCGTAAATTGTGGAGGGGGCTGCCGCAGACGGCTTGGAATAATTGATGTGTCTTCTAGCCCCCCCCCCCGTGTATAAAGGAGGGAGGGAGAGGAGGTCAGCCCTAGGCGTGCCCCAAGTAGGAGGAGTCCTACTTGGGGTCCTAGTAGGATTCGCCCCCTTCCTTTTACCGGAGGGGGAAAGGGGGAAGGAGAGGGAGAGGGAGAAGGAAAGGGGCGCCGCCCCCTCCCTTGTCCAATTCGGACTCCTTCCTGGTGGGGGGCACGCCACTCCTTTGTGAGCTGGTGTGCCTCCCTCCTATGGCCCATATGGCCCATATCTTCCCCCGAGGGGGTTCCGGTAACCCCTCCGGTACTCTGATATTGTCACGCCCAATATGCGATACTATCCTAAAGAGACTCGAAGGTCCCACCAAGGATAGAACCGCATATTGAAACGCTTTTGCAAGGTGGATATCATTACATCAACATTACATAATAGATGGGGATACATACAAGAGGCAAACAATGCCACACGAATACAACATCATCAGACATAAGATCAACATCCGACTAAGGATGAAACACAAACAGAAACTCAAACGACATCCATCCTGCTAGACCCAGGCTGCCGACCTGGAACCTATCCCCTGATCGAAGAAGCAGAAGAAGAACTCAACGCAAGCAAGCATCGCTCTCGCGTCATGATCATCGCATAACCTATACCTGCAACTGTTGTTGTAGTAATCTGTGAGCCACGAGGACTCAGCAATCCCACTACCATGGGTATCAAGACTAGCAAAGCTTAATGGGAATGGAAGGGGTAAAGTGGTGAGGTTGCAGCAGCGGCTAAGCATATATGGTGGCTAACATACGCAAATAAGAGCGAGAAGAGAGCAAATGGAACGGTCGTGAAGCTAACAATGATCAAGAAATGATCCTGAACTCCTACTTACGTCAAACATAACCCAAAACCGTGTTCACTTCCCGGACTCCGCCAAGAAGAGACCATCATGGCTACACACACGGTTGATGCATTTTAATTCGGATCTGGTGTCAAGTTATCTACAACCGGACATTAACAAATTCCCATCTGCCTATAACCACAGGCACGGCTTTCGAAAGATTATACCCTGCAGGGGTGTCCCAACTTAGCCCATGATAAGCTCTCGCGATCAACGAAGGATATACCTTCTCCTAGGAAGACCCGATCAGACTCGGAATCCCGGTTTACAAGACTTTTCGACAATGGTAAAACAAGACCAGCAAGACCGCCCGCTGTGCCGACAAATCCTGATAGGAGCTGCACATATCTCGTTCTCAGGGCACACCGGATAAGCAAGACGATGGGTTGGCATAGACCCTAGTTGCCCAGGGGGCGCCGGACATTGCTCGGTTTGGACCAACACTTAGACAAGCATTGGCCCGGGGGGGGGGGGCTAAAAATAAAGATGACCCTCGGGTTAATTACTCCCAAGGGAAATGTAGGTGATGGTGAGGCAAATGGTAAAACCAATGTTGGGCCTTGCTGGAGGAGTTTTATTCAAAGCGAACTGTCAAGGGGGTCCCATAAATCACCCAACCGCGTAAGGAACGCAAAATCCGGGAACATAACACCGGTATGACGGAAACTAGGGCGGCAAGAGTGGAACAAAACACGAGGCATAAGGCCGAGCCTTCCACCCTTTACCAAGTATATAGATGGATTAATTAAAATAAGAGATATTGTGATATCCCAACATAATCCTGTCCGTCATGGGGCAATCTTCAACTTCACCTGCAACTAGCAACGCTATAAGAGGGGCTGAGAAAAAGCGGTAACATAGCCAAACAATGGTTTGCATAGGAAAGGTATCAAAGGTTAGAGGTTCATGGCAATATGGGAGGCTTGGTCAATAGGTGATAGGTAGCGCAGCAAAGCGATAGAATGAAGCAACTAGCATAGCAATGATAGTAGTGAGATCCAGGGTAGCAGTCATCTTTCCTGAAATCCCGCTAGGAAGAAGAACGAGTCCATGAAGAAGATGAAGCCACGAAGACGAACCAAGCGTAGACGAACGAATCCTCGCTATCGCAACAGAAATAGGAACTATCGAAAAGAAGCACACAACATAGTAAACACACCACACATAGACAAGACATGATGCACAACAAGCATGATGCAAGACAAGACTACATGAAGCTACTCATGGCAAGAGATGATGCAAACAAGAGCAACACATCAAGACAAGTTTAAATGAGGCCGGAAACAACATATAACAAATCCGGTAAGTTCTCATATGCAATTTTCGAAATTGGTCCAGATATGAATAAACCTTATGTTCAAGTTGTTAAAAAGCAAGTTAAGATGCACAAATATGATCTACACGAGATTCTAGTCAAGTTACATATAAAGTTCATTTAGTTCGGAGCTACGACCTAGAAGATATGAGCAAAACAAGTTAAACATGGCATTGATGCTAAATGCACCCAAACATCAAGCAAACACCTCAAAACAAGGATGCAACATGATAATATGAAACTATATGCAAAAACAAGCAAGTTTCATATAGAGCACACTCAAAACGGAGCAACGGTTCAACACACACACATGAAACAAGTTATAGCAACAATCTGTCCAAAACAGCAACTAGGCATATTGCAAGCATCAAAACAATATGCTACAGCATCTCAACACGAAAACAAAAGACATGGGCATGAAGTACAGGTAAAGCATAACAAAACATGAACACTGAGCTATCTCCAGAAATCACTAGAACATGCTCAAACACACATGGCAAGATTGCAAATAATAACAGTTCAGACTTTGCAGAAAATAACATCAGGTTGCAATGTTTAGAGCTATCAAACAACATGTTACAGGAACTTATCATGGAAAACAAAGGCATGGCATGCTACTACTAAATGCATAGATCAAAAGTTCTTTACTGACCATGAGCCAAAAAGGATCAGAAGATATGATGGCACCCATGTAAACATAGCAAGTTTCGTTAACAGATTCAACAAACAAGACATGGCAGGAACAACGATAAGTAGGCATGTTGGTGAGCTTGTACCACTCACCACAAAGCAATACATGGCATGACGATGCAACCAACAGTAAGAAGGCATGTTTATGAAGCTAAGCATGGCAAGAGCAAGTTCATAGGGTGCATGGAACACTAGCAACAATCATGACAACAACTGAACTTAATGTTAACAGGCTGACAACAACATTATTAAGCAACTTTAGAGCAAGATTACAACAAGCTACAGCAGGCTATAAATGCAACCAAGGGCATGGATGGATAGAGCATAACATGTAGAACAAAACATATTTAGTGAACATCTCCAGATTATGCATAGAATGACTAGTAGCAGTAGGTTTACATAGCATCACGAAATAACAGATTCAGCCTAGCAAAACAGCAACAAGTACCCTACTTAACAAGCTTGATTCACTCACCACAAGTCATTTCATGACAAGATAATCATAGCATCAGCAAGAAGACATGTTTATGTAGCTAACCAAGGCAAGAACAAGTTCATAGCATGCAAGGATCAACTACAACAACCTTGGCAAAATTGAATAACATGTAAACAATCTGCCAAGAAACATTTTGTAGCAAAAGTAGAGCACGCAAATGACATGCTAGACTACTCCATAATTGCAAACAGGGGCATGAATGGATAGAGCATAACCATATGTTCAAAACACCCTTACTGAGGTATCTCAAAATAAGCATGGATCTCTCTGTAGCATCAAGTTTACATGGCATCAAAATAACAGCAGAACAGGGACTAAAATCAGCAACATCACGAAGCCTAGTTTACATGCTTGTGCTAGTCACCACATTGCTCACAAAAATATATGGTAAGCACCTATGTAAAGATGGCATGGCATAGATCAAAACACATGTAGACATCAACCTCATAGGATGCACACATCAACCATGGCAAAAATGACAAATGAGCATGTTATAACAGTTTCAGCAGATTAACATCATATAGCACACTTGCAACAAAGATTCAGGCATCAAGATGAGCTCAAATGACCATGATGCAATGGAATGAAATGAAGTACTCGATGAGTCGAACAGTTTGACATATTACACGCACAAATTGGAGCTACGAATGCAGAGATATGATGCGATGAACATGGCAACATTATGCAAAATATTTCGGGACTTGGTGGAAGTTCAACCTCCGAAACTGGACGCGGTCGTGCGGGACGGAGAGATCCAGATCGGGCGCGGGCGTTTGGATGGGCTCCTGGTGGATCTCGTCCCGATCCGGGGCGACGGGTTCGGCGGCTCCGGCGAGAGCTCTGGCGAGGGCGCGGAAGCCGAGGTGGCGGCTGACGACTCCGGCGACAAGCAGGGAGGCCGGGGAGGTCCGGCGAACGGCGGGATCCCTCAGATCCGGACGACGGCGGGCCGGTCCTAGCCGGGGCGAGGAAGCAGTGGCGGGGCGGCGAGCTTCTCCGGCGAGGGTCGGCGAAGGCGGCGGGGAGCTTCGGCGGCCGGCTTGGGTCGAAGGGAGGAGGCGGGCGAAGCACGGAGGCGGGGGTCGGCGGCGAATCGGCGGCGGGGCGCGGGGAGATCCGCGGCCACCGGGCGGCGAGCACCAGCGAGGCGCCGGCGGCGGAGGCGACGGGGCACACCGGCGGAAGAAGCGGGCGCGGGCGGCGCGGGAGCCGGGCGGCACGCGGGACCGGTCATGGCTCGGGCGGGCCGGCCTCGGGCCCCGCGGGCCGAGGGCGGGCGCGAGGAAAGAGAGGGAGGGCGCGGGTGAGGTGGCGGTGCGGGATTGGGTGCGGGCGGCGGCGCTGCTGACGTGGCGCTCCACGATTTACCGGGGCGACGTGGCTGGGCGGTGGTGGATGCGTCCGGCTGCGGGCGGACATGTCCGGCGGCGCGAGGAGGGAGAGGGCTAGGGTTTCATCTGCGTGAAAAATCCGGGAGGGGCACAAATATATAGGTTCTGGGAGCTAGGAGAGTCCGAATGAGGAGCGGTTTTCGCCCACACGATCGTGATCGAACGACCGAGAGCATGGAGGGGAGTTTGGATGGGTTTGGTGGGCTGTGGGAAGGGGTGTTGGGCTGCAAGACGAAAGGGGCTTTTACAGTTACCCGGTTAACCGTTGAAGTATCAAACGACCTCCAAATGGCACGAAACTTGACAGGCGGTCTACCGGTGCTATACCAAGGCCGCTTGGCAAACCTTGGGCCATTCCGAGAAAGTTCAACACCTGCACATGAAACAAGGTCTGAGAGGGGGCGACGGGCGCGCGCGGATGGTTCGGACTCCGAACGGACAACAGAGAGAATCGGGAGAACCCGAACGAATGCAAGTTTTGGAAAACATGCAGATGATATGCAGATGATGACATGGCAAAATGCAACACGCAAGCAAAAGACATGGCAACGCCGACGAATAACTAGCAGACACCTGGCGCATCGGATCCGGGGCGTTACAACACTCCTCCACTAACAAGAGATCTCGTCCCGAGATCTTAGGACCGAGACCGAAGGGAAAAAGGGATGAGGTGAAACAAGAACTCAAGAGAATAAGCAAAGAATCGAGAGCACTCGAGAAGAAGAGAGGAACGACGAGAATGATGAGAATCGAAAGCTCACGGAATCAGATAGACTATGAAACCACTCCGGTTAGAACGAGATAGAAACGAATAAGACTGAAAGGATTTAGGCAGCACTCCGGCTAAAAATGGAAGGAAAAGAACAAGAACTTGAGGGGGTGGAATGATACCTGATGAAGACATGACACAAAATCTCTGGAAAAAATTGAAATAGAATTGAATGAAAAGAACTTAGAAGGATTGAATGGAGTTGTTGAGAAAATCAATAACGAAAGAATAAGCTTGTTGTGGACTTATGGAAAACATCTCAAAATTATGATCTGATCACCGACCACAAGCGGGAAAGATTAAATAGCTGAGGAGATCGAAGAAATGCAAAACTCCACTTCAAAAGAATACAGAGAATTAATTACACTTCGAGACGCGAGAAGAAAGGATACTTGAACTCCGCCAACAAGAATCTTGATGAACTCTTGAAGAATGAATTAAATCATGAAGAACCACCGTGAAGAACTCCGATGACAAAAGGATGATGAGATAGAAATGAAGGATGAAAGAATAAGATGAGCCTTGCGATGATTTAGATGGGGGTTCCGACGAAATGGCCTAGGAAATTTAACTCCGGAAAAGAAAGATGAAAACACTTGGAACTAGAATTTATTCCTCACGAATAAACTCCGAAGAAAAGGGATTACTCACTTGTATGAAATAAGAATAAGATTTATTGTATGCTTATCCTTCATCAAATTAAATTGCCGACAAGCAATGGATTTTGCATATTACTTATTCTTCTTGAAAAGGATTGAGAAGTGACATATCGCAAACTTGAGAAGGTATTCATGAACCACCGGTAGGATTGAAAGAAGGAATGGATTGATACGATAACAAAGGAAAAAGAATCTGAATGAACCACCGTAAGAATTCGAAAATGACTGATGAAAGAGACTTAATCACCGGGAAGAATTAGAATAACCAATAAGCAAGAGGGGATTTAGATGCACAAGAACGAAGAGATACGAGCTGATTAAAGAACACTTGACAGATGCACCGGGATAACTCGATAACGGTAGCTGAAATGTGAGGACAAAAAATTCTTCTGGAACGATCGCCTCCGATGAAAAGGAACGGGAGAACAACTTCTGACATACTCCGGATGAGTAAGAAAAAATATCTGACAAACTGAAATAATTCGAGAGGATGACATGAAGCTAGAACCACGAATCTTCGGGAGAAGAGACAAGATTTAGAGGGAACTCTTCTTTGAGCTTCAAATGACGACGGAAAACACCACCAAAATTACTGAGATACACCGGGAGAATGAAAAGCGAGGGGTTGAGCCAACAATGAAAGCATTTGAACGGGATCTTGGAAAAGCATCTGACTGATGAAATTCATTCTTACGTCAAACTTGAAAAGAATTGAGAATAACTCCGGGGGAATTAGAAGAGTCAGGTAAGATCCTGGGAAAAGACCTGTGGGTTAGGGCCCACTGAAGAGAAAACACCGTTGAAAAGGATGATGAACAGATAGATGATGCACCGGAACAATAGAAATATTTGAATGAGGTGACAACCTCGAATTAATTGGAACACAGACGAATCTCTTGAGATGTCTTACGAACTCCGGGATGATTGAATGGCAAGAGACAAACGAGCAAGGAGAACACTCGATCCAAGGAACAGAATGTGATCAACCCGAAAAACTTGAATTGAGTGCACCGGGAAAAGAAAGGGATGAAGCATGACAAACGAGACGAGAATTCACCGGTTGGAACAATTTACGAAATACTGAAGAGGTTCCGCACGAATGAGATAGATGGTCGAGAGAGAGTCAGACTCCGGGAAGAAGAGGGTGGGAGGGCGGGAAAACAAAGGTAACTTGGAAGGGGAAACCGACGAATATCTTGAAGAGAAAAACACCAGTTGAAATCATTGAGGAAAGAAAGCAAAGACCTCGCACGAGTAGGATGGATACTCGATTACGTACTCCGGTTTCGAGAAGAAGAAGGGTGGGCGGGTGGGAAAGAAAACAACTGAGGATTGAACTTGGCAAAGATGAAGATGCTCGAGTCAACTTGACGAGAAATGCACCGGATGAAAAGAGAAGAGATCCAATGAACGAAAAACTAACCGCGTGAACCTAAAGAAAATTTGAAGGGGAAGAGAAGTAATTCAAAACACCTACGTCAAGATTCCTTACCAGAGCGATGAAGGGACTGAGGAGTAAAAAGAATTCCTACTCTCCGATATAACTAGACTCCGAAAAACAGTTTTTCTTTTAGACTCGACAACGGCCAAACTACACGATCAATCAAGGGGGGCTCCTAAGGTCGGTCGAGGCTCTGATACCAACTTGTCACGCCCAATATGCGATACTATCCTAAAGAGACTCGAAGGTCCCACCAAGGATAGAACAGCATATTGAAACGCTTTTGCAAGGTGGATATCATTACATCAACATTACATAATAGATGGGGATACATACAAGAGGCAAACAATGCCACACGAATACAACATCATCATACATAAGATCAACATCCGACTAAGGATGAAACACAAACAGAAACTCAAACGACATCCACCCTGCTAGACCCAGGCTGCCGACCTGGAACCTATCCCCTGATCGAAGAAGCAGAAGAAGAACTCAACGCAAGAAAGCATCGCTCTCGCGTCATGATCATCGCATAACCTGTACCTGCAACTGTTGTTGTAGTAATCTGTGAGCCACGAGGACTCAGCAATCCCATTACCATGGGTATCAAGACTAGCAAAGCTTAATGGGAATGGAAGGGGTAAAGTGGTGAGGTTGCAGCAGCGGCTAAGCATATATGGTGGCTAACATACGCAAATAAGAGCGAGAAGAGAGAAAATGGAATGGTCGTGAAGCTAACAATGATCAAGAAATGATCCTGAACTCCTACTTACGTCAAACATAACCCAAAACCGTGTTCACTTCCCGGACTCCGCCGAGAAGAGACCATCACGGCTACACACACGGTTGATGCGTTTTAATTCGGATCTGGTGTCAAGTTATCTACAACCGGACATTAACAAATTCCCATCTACCTATAACCGCAGGCACGGCTTTCGAAAGATTATACCCTGCCGGGGTGTCCCAACTTAGCCCATGATAAGCTCTCGCGATCAACGAAGGATATACCTTCTCCTAGGAAGACCCGATCAGACTCGGAATCCCGGTTTACAAGACATTTCGACAATGGTAAAACAAGACCAGCAAGACCGCCCGCTATGCCGACAAATCCCGATAGGTGCTGCACATATCTCGTTCTCAGGGCACACCGGATGAGCAAGACGATGGGTTGGCATAGACCCTGGTTGCCCAGGGGGCGCCGAACATCGCTCGGTTTGGACCAACACTTAGACAAGCATTGGCCCAGGGGGGGGGGGCTAAAAATAAAGATGACCCTCGGGTTAATTACTCCCAAGTGAAATGTAGGTGATGGTGAGGCAAATGGTAAAACCAATGTTGGGCCTTGCTGGAGGAGTTTTATTCAAAGCGAACTGTCAAGGGGGTCCCATAAATCACCCAACCGCGTAAGGAACGCAAAATCCAGGAACATAACACCGGTATGACGGAAACTAGGGCGGCAAGAGTGGAACAAAACATGAGGCCTAAGGCCGAGCCTTCCACCCTTTACCAAGTATATAGATGCATTAATTAAAATAAGAGATATTGTGATATCCCAACATAATCCTGTCCGTCATGGGGCAATCTTCAACTTCACCTGCAACTAGCAACGCTATAAGAGGGGCTGAGCAAAAGCGGTAACATAGCCAAACAACGGTTTGCATAGGAAAGGTGTCAAAGGTTAGAGGTTCATGACAATATGGGAGGCTTGATAAATAGGTGATAGGTAGCGCAGCAAAGCAATAGAACGAAGCGACTAGCATTGCAATGATAGTAGTGAGATCCAGGGTAGCGGTCATATTGCCTGAAATCCCGCTAGGAAGAAGAACGAATCCATGAAGAAGATGAAGCCACGAAGACGAACAAATCCTCACGATCGCAACGGAAACAGGAACTATAGAAAAGAAGCACACAACATAGTAAACACACCACACATAGAAAATACATGATGCACAACAAGCATGATGCAAGACAAGACTACATGAAGCTACTCATGGCAAGAGATGATGCAAACAAGAGCAACACATCAAGACAAGTTTAAATGAGGCTGGAAACAACATATAACAAATCCGGTAAGTCCTCATATGCAATTTTCGAAATTGGTCCAGATCTTAATAAACCTTATGTTAAAGTTGTTAAGTTAAGATGCACAAAGATGATCTACACGAGATTCTAGTCAAGTTACATATAAAGTTCATTTAGTTCGGAGCTACGGCCTAGAAGATATGAGCATAACAAGTTAAACATGGCATTGATGCTAAATGCACCCAAATATCAAGCAAACACCTCAAAACAAGGATGCAACATGATAATATGAAACTATATGCAAAAACAAGCAAGTTTCATATAGAGCACACTCAAAACGGAGCAACGGTTCAACACACACACATAAACAAGTTATAGCAACAATCTGTCTAAAACAGCAACTAGGCATATTGCAAGCATCAAAACAATATGCTACAACATCTCAACATGAAAACAAAAGACATGGGCATGAAGTACAGGTAAAGCATAACAAAACATGAACACTGAGCTATCTCCAGAAATCACTAGAACATGCTCAAACACACATGACAAGATTGCAAATAATAACAGTTCAGACTTTGCAGAAAATAACATCAGGTTGCAATGTTTAGAGCTATCAAACAACATGTTACAGGAACTTATCATGGAAAACAAAGGCATGGAATGCTACTACTAAATGCATAGATCAAAAGTCCTTTACTGACCATGAGCCAAAAAGGATCAGAAGATATGATGGCACCCATGTAAACATAGCAAGTTTCGTTAACAGATTCAGCAAACAGGACATGGCAGGAACAACGATAAGTAGGCATGTTGGTGAGCTTGTACCACTCACCACAGAGCAATACATGGCATGAAAAGGCAACCAACAGTAAGAAGGCATGTTTATAAAGCTAAGCATGGCAAGATCAAGTTCATAGTGTGCATGGAACACTAGCAACAATCATGACAACAACTGAACTTAATGTTAACAGGCTGACAGCAACATTATTAAGCAACTTTAGAGCAAGATTACAACAAGCTACAGTAGGCTATAAATGCAACCAAGGGCATGGATGGATAGAGCATAACATGTAGAACAAAACATATTTAGTGAACATCTCCAGATTATGCATAGAATGACTAGTAGCATCAGGTTTACATAGCATCACGAAATAACATATTCAGCCTAGCAAAACAGCAACAACAAGTACCCTACTTAACAAGCTTGATTCACTTACCACAAGTCATTGCATGACAAGATAAGCATAGCATCAGCAAGAAGACATGTTTATGAAGCTAACCAAGGCAGGAACAAGTTCATAGCATGTAAGGATCAACTACAACAACCTTGGCAAAATTGAATAACATGTAAACAATCCGCCAGGAAACATTTTGTAGCAAAAGTAGAGCACGCAAATGACATGCTAGACTACTCCATAATTGCAAACAGGGGCATGAATGGATAGATCATAACCATATGTTCAAAACACCCTTACTGAAGTATCTCAAAAGAAGCATGGATCTCTCTGTAGCATCAAGTTTACATGGCATCAAAATAACAGCAGAACAGGGACTAAAATCAGCAACACCACGAAGCCTAGTTTACATGCTTGTGCTAGTCACCACATTGCTCACAAAAATACATGGTAAGCACCTCTGTAAAGATGGCATGGCATAGATCAAAACACATGTAGACATCAACCTCATAGGATGCACACATCAATCATGGCAAAAATGACAAATGAGCATGTTATAACAGTTTCAGCAGATTAACATCATATAGCACACTTGGAACGAAGATCCAGGCATCAAGATGAGCTCAAATGACCATGATGCAATGGAATGGAATGAAGTACTTGATGAGACGAACAATTTGACATATTACACGCACAAATTGGACCTACGGAGGCAGAGATATGATGCGATGAACATGGCAACATTATGCAAAATATTTCGGGACTTAGTGGAAGTTCAATCTCCGAAACTGGATGCGGTCGTGCAGGACGGAGAGATCCGGATCGGGCGCGGGCGTTTGGATGGGCTCCTGGTGGATCTCGTCCCTATCTGGGGCGACGGGTCCGGCGGCTCCGGCGAGAGCTCCGGCGAGGGTGCGGAAGCCGAGGCGGCGGCTGACGACTCCGGCGACGAGCAGGAAGGCCCGGGAGGTCCGGCGAACGGCGGGATCCCTCGGATCCGGACGACGGCAGGCCGGTCCTAGCCGGGGCGAGGAAGAAGCGGTGGGGCGGCCAGCTTCTCCGGCGAGGGCCGGCGAAGGTGGCGGGGAGCTTCGGCGGCTGGCTCGGGTCGAAGGGAGGAGGCGGGCGAAGCGCGGGAGGCGGGGGTCGGCGGCGGGGCGCGGGGAGATCCGCGGCCACCGAGCGGCGAGCATCGGCGAGGCGCTGGCGGCGGGGCACTCCGGCGGAAGAAGCGGGCGCGGGCGGCGCGGGAGCCGGGCGGCGCGCGGGCCCGGTCGCGGCTCGGGCGGGCCGGCCTCGGGCCCCGCGGGCCGGCGGCGGGCGCGAGGAGAGAGAGGGAGAGTGCGGGTGAGGTGGCGGCACGGGATTGGGTGCGGGCGGCGGCGCTGCTGACGTGGCGCTCCACGATTGGCCGGGGCGACGTGGCTGGGCGGCAGTGGACGCGTCCGGCTACGGGCGGACATGTCCAGCGGCGCGAGGAGGGAGAGGGCTAGGGTTTCATCTGCGCGAAAAATCCAGGAGGGGCACAAATATATAGGTTCTGGGAGCTAGGAGAGTCCGAATGAGGAGCGGTTTTCGCCCACACGATCGTGATCGAACGACCGAGAGCATGGAGGGGAGTTTGGATGGGTTTGGTGGGCTGTGGGAGGGGTGTTGGGCTGCAAGATGAAAGGGGCTTTTATGGTTACCCGGTTAACCGTTGAAGTATCAAACGACCTCCAAATGGCACGAAACTTGACAGGCGGTCTACCAGTGCTATACCAAGGCCGCTTGGCAAACCTTGGGCCATTCCAAGAAAGTTCAACACACGCACATGAAACAAGGTCTGAGAGGGGGCGACGGGCGCGCCCGAATGGTTCGGACTCCGAACGAACAACGGAGAGAACCGGGAGAACCCGAACGAATGCAAGTTTTGGAAAACATGCAGATGATATGCAGATGATGACATGGCAAAATGCAACACGCAAGCAAAAGACATGGCAATGCCGACGAATAACTAGCAGACACCTGGCGCATCGGACCCGGGGCGTTACAGATATGTACTCCGATATGTACCCGATACACTCCGGAACACTTCCGGTGTCCGAATACTACCTTCCAATATATCAATCTTGACCTCTCAACCATTTCGAGACTCATCATCATGTTCGTGATCTCATCCAGGACTCTGAACAACCTTCAGTCATCAAAACACATAACTCATATAATACATATCATCATCCAATGTTAAGCGTGCAGACCCTACGGGTTCAAGAACTATGTAGACATGACCGAGACACCTCTTCGGTCAATAACCAATAGCGGAACTTGGATGCTCATATTGGTTCCGACATATTATACGAAGATCTTTATCGGTCGAACCGCTATGTCAACATACGTTATTCCCTTTGTCATCGGTATGTTACTTGCCCGAGATTCGATCGCGGTATCTTCATACCAAGTTCAATCTCATTATCAGCAAGTCTCTTTACTCGTTCCATAATGCATCATCCCGCAACTAACTCATTAGTCACATTGCTTGTAAGGCTTTATATGATGTGCATTACCGAGAGGGCCCTGATACATCTCCAACGTATCTACTTTTCCAAACACTTTTGCCCTTGTTTCAGACTCTAACCAGCATGATTTGAATGAAACTAACCCGGACTGACACTGTTTTCAGTAGAACTGCCATGATGTTGTTTATTGTGCAGAAAATAAAAGTTCTCGGAATGACTTGAAAATCCACGGAGATAACTTTTGGAAAATATAAAAAATACTGGCAAAAGATGAAGACCAGGGGGCCCACACCGTGTCCATGAGGGTGGGGGGCGCCCCCTCCCCCTGGCCCCCCTGTCTCGTGGCCCCCCTGGAGCTCCGCCGACCTCAACTCCAACTCTATATATTCCGTTTCGCGGAGTAAAAAATCAAAGAGAAGTTTCATCGCGTATTACGATACGGAGCTGCC
Source organism: Triticum aestivum (assembly GCF_018294505.1). Classification (NCBI taxonomy): domain Eukaryota; kingdom Viridiplantae; phylum Streptophyta; class Magnoliopsida; order Poales; family Poaceae; genus Triticum; species Triticum aestivum. The sequence goes on along the minus strand of NC_057807.1, from coordinate 337,084,329 downwards.
GCCAAGCCCTAATCTCTCTCGGGAGGGCTGATCTGGAGTCCGTTCGGGGCTCCGGAGAGGGGGTTTCGTCGCCATCATCATCATTAACCATCCTCCATCACCAATTTCATGATGCTCACCGCCGTGCGTGAGTAATTCCATCGTAGGCTTGCTGGACGGTGATGGGTTGGATGAGATTTACCATGTAATCTAGTTAGTTTTGTTAGGGTTTGATCCCTAGTATCCACTATGTTCTGAGATTGATGTTGCTATGACTTTTCTATGCTTAATGTTTGTCACTAGGGCCCGAGTGCCATGATTTCAGATCTGAACCTATTATGTTTTCATGAATATATGTGAGTTCTTGATCCTATCTTGCAAGTCTATAGTCACCTACTATGTGTTATGATCCGACAACCCCGAAGTGACAATAATCGGGATACTTCTCGGTGATGACCATAGTTTGAGGAGTTCATGTATTCACTAAGTGCTAATGCTTTGGTCCGGTTATCTATTAAAAGGAGGCCTTAATATCCCTTAGTTTCCACTAGGACCCCGCTGCCACGGGAGGGTAGGACAAAAGATGTCATGCAAGTTATTTTCCATAAGCACGTATGACTATATTCGGAATACATGCCTACATTACATTGATGAATTGGAGCTAGTTCTGTATAACCCTATGTTATATCTATTACATGAGGAATCGCATCCGACATAATCATCCATCACTGATCCAATGCCTACGAGCTTTTCACATATTGTGCTTCGCTTATTTACTTTTCCGTTGCTACTGTTACAATTACTACAAAACTATTATCTTTACTTTTGCTACTGTTACCATTACTATCATACTACTTTGCTACTAAATACTTTGCTACAGATACTAAGTTATCCAGGTGTGGTTGAATTGACAACTCAACTGCTAATACTTAAGAATATTCTTTGGCTCCCCTTGTGTCGAATCAATATATTTGGGTTGAATACTCTACCCTCAAAAGCTGTTGCGATCCCCTACACTTATGGGTCATCAAGACTAATTTTTGGCGCCTTTGCCGGGGAGCATAGTTCTTCTTTGAGTCACTTGGGATTTATATCTACTGATCACTATAAAGAACTTGAAAGACGCAAGAACCAAGATTTTTCCCTCAACTACGATGGAAGGTAAGGAACTGCCATCTAGCTCTGCACTAGATTCTCCTTCCATTATGAGTAAGCTTGCGACACCTGAACCTGCTACTGCTATGAATTCTGATATGTTGCATGTTATTGATGATGCCACTTCTGCTATGCATGATACTTATGATGAAACTACTTTTGTGCGTGATACTACTGTGCCATTAGGTGAATTTCTTGATGAACAACTTGCTAGGGTTAGAGAGAATGAAATTATTGAAGATGCTATTACTGGTGATGATGAAAGTTCTCCCCCTGATTATGAATTACCTATTGTTCCTAAGCGTTATGTTATGGATGAAGAAACTGCTAGAGATTTTCTTGATTGCAATGATAGATCAGATCTTAAGAAATTATTAGCTAAGCTGAAACAAAGGACTCTAAATACTAGAATGAAACATGACCCTGCTTTTGCCACTTCACCTATCTTTGTTACTGATAAGGATTATAAATTCCCTGTTGATCCTGAGATTATTACTTTAGTTGAATCCGATCCTTTCTATGGCACTGAATCTGAAACTGTTGTGGCACATCTCACCAAGTTGAATGATATAGCCACCCTATTTACTAATGATGAGAAGTCTCGCTATTATTATATCCTTAAGATATTTTCGTTATCATTAAAGGGTGATGCTAAGACTTGGTTTAATTCTCTTGATCCTGGTTGTGTGCATAGTCCCCAGGATATGATTTATTACTTCTCCGCTAAATATTTTCCTGCTCATAAGAAACAAGCTGCCTTTCGGGAAATATATAATTTTGTGCAAATTGAAGAAGAGAGTCTCCCACAAGCTTGGGGGAGGCTTCTCCGATTACTTAATGCTTTGCCTGATCATCCTCTTAAGAAAAATGAAATACTTGATCTTTTATAATGGACTAACTGATGCTTCCAAGGACCACTTGGATAGTTGTGCTGGTTGTGTTTTCAGGGAAAGAACAGTCGACCAAGTTGAATTGTTATTGAATAATATGTTGAAAAATGAAAATAATTGGACTCTTCCTGAGGCAATTCCTGAGGCAATTCCCGAACCAATTGAGCCAACTCCTGAGCCCGTTCCTTAACCTACTCCGAAGAAGAGAGGTGTTCTATTTCTCAGTCCTGAAGATATGCAAGAGGCAAAGAAATCAGTGAAAGAAAAAGTTATTAAAGCTGAAGATGTTAAGAATTTACCTCCTATTGAAGAAATACATGGTCTTAATCAACCGCCTGTTGAAGAAACACATTGTCTTGATAACCCGACACAGGTAGTGAAGGTAAATTCTCTCTATAGATATGATAAAGTTGAAATTCCCTCTACTAAATTTCATAGCCCATGTTTAGATGAATTTGATGACTTTATGGCTAGACAAGAAAGTTTTAATACTTATGTTGGTAGAGAATTAATGAATAATGCTTTCGAGATAGGACGCTTGAGTGATTATATGGCTAGAGTTAAAGGTGAACTTAAACTCATTAGAAAATATGCTTCTATGGTTACCACTCAAGCGGAGCAAATACTTAAAGCTCAAAGTTATTTGCTCGATGAATTAAATAATAAACACGATTTTGCTGTTAGAGTGGCTACTAGAACTGGTAGAATGACTCAGGAACCTTTATATCCTGAAGGCCACCCTAAGAGAATCGAGCAAGATTCTCAGAGAAATAATTTAGACGTACCTAGTTCTTCCAAATAGAAGAAAAAGAAAAACGATAGTACTTTGCATGCTTCTAATGAACCTGTTGTAGACACACCTGAGAATCCCAATGATATTTCTATTTCTGATGCTGAAACACAATCAGGTGATGAACATGAACCCACTGATAATGTTAATGATAATGTTCATGTTGATGCTCAACCTAGCAATAATAATGAAGTAGAGATTGAACCTGCTGTTGATCTTATAACCCACAATCAAAGAATCAAAATTATGATAAGAGAGATTTTGTTGCTAGGAAGCGCGGTAGGGAAAGAGAACCATGGGTTCAGAAACCCATGCCCTTTCCTCCTAAACAATCTAAGACAAAGGATGATGAGGATTTTGAGCGCTTTGCTGAAATGATTAGACCTATCTTTTTACGTATGCGCTTGATTGATATGCTTAAATCTTATGCTAAGTATATGAAGGATATCATTACAAATAAAAGAAAGATACCGGAAGCTAAAATTTCCACCATGATTGCTAATTACACTTTGAAGGGTGGAATACCAAAGAAACTTGGAGATCCAGGAGTACCAACTATACCATGCTCCATTAAAAGAAACTATATTAAAATTGCTTTATGTGATCTTGGAGCCGGTGTTAGTGTTATGCCTCTCTATTTATATCATAGACTTGAATTGAATAAGTTGACACCTACTGAAATATCTGTGCAAATGGCCGATAAATCAACTTCTATACCTGCCGGTATTTGTGAGGATGTGCCTGTTGTGGTTGCAAATGTCACTATCTTAACGGACTTTGTTATTCTTGATATTCCCGAGGACGATAGTATGTCGATTATCCTTGGTAGACCCTTTTTGAATACTGCAGGGGCTGTTATTGATTGCAACAAAGGCAATGTCACTTTTCATGTTAATGGTAATGACCATACGGTACACTTTCTGAGGAAACAATCTCAAGTTCATAGCATCAATTCTATTGGAAATGTTCCAACTATTATCATTGGAGGTTTTGAATTTCCTCTTCCTACCGTCAAGAAAAAGTATGATATTCTTATTGTTGGGGATGTTCATATCCCCATTGAGGTAACCTAGTGTTATTCGAAATTTCTCCGGTTCCATGTTATTCGGAATGAGTTTGTTAACAAGACTTGATCAACCTTGTTAGTGGATTCATTTTAATGATCATGAGATGGATGAAACTAGAAGGCAGAACCTTCTGTACCCTGTTTTTACTTTCTGTTACTTAGAATAAATAAAGCAAAAATAGTATTATCTGTCTGTTTTCTGAATTATCCATGCAATAAAAAATATCCTGAAAATAAAAGTGCTCCAAATGCCCTGCAAATTTAGTATTATTTTTTATGGATTATTTGATAATTTTAGGCACTGAAAACACTACAGGGGGGGGGGGGGGCAATCACCTGGCCATGAGGGTGGAGGGCACGCCCACACCCCCTGGGCGCGCCCCCCTATCTCGTGGGCCCATGATGGCCCCCCTCCACTTATTCCTGCACCCACACACTCCATCTTCTTCCCAAAAAAATCCTCATCCAGCTCAAGCACGAGTTCTAGCTTGTTTTGCTGCGATTTTCAATCTCCTTGCTATTCACTTTTATTTTGAAGTTACTAAAAATTTCAGAAATATTGCAGAAAAGGAATATGTTCAGGAAAATGTTCCAAGGTGGTTCTTCAAGGAAGAAAGGACCTCGACTCGCGATAGATGAGCTTGACGACAAACCACCAAGGGAAGCTGATGTGCGGCCTTGTGAATGGCCACCAGAACAGTTTATGGTTGCAACGGGTATCAAGGATGAATTTGATGCATATGTGCATAATCCTGACCTTGAGGAATTCATGTAAGATAAGTGCCCGCAATACCAATATTTGACTGATTCATTTGTGAGAAGGTTTAAATTTACATCCTCACGCAATTCTCAAAGTGTCCCGTTTGATTTTATGATAAATCATATACCATGGACCTAGAAGATTTTACTACTGCTTGCAAACTCCCGCAGTGGGGAAGTGTTAATGACCCTAGTAAATCTGAATATAAAGACTTCCTTGCTAGTATTACTGTGGGAGAATCTAGGGATATAGCACAAGCTACCATAGGGAGCATTCATTTTCCTTCTATACATTATTTTGCTCTCTTCATTGGTAGATGTATTAATGGTAAAGATGAAGCATGTCACATGTGTGCCCCTGATCTTTGTGTTCTTAAGTGCTGTACTAGGTGATAAACAATACAACTTGGGGGCAATTGTTGCATGTAGGTTGCATCATAATGGTTTAGCTGGAGACTTTTTCGGAGGAATTTATGCAACATGTGTGGCTAATTATCTTGAGATACCTATACATGAAAATGATACAGAGTTGCCTCCCACTTATTTAGATCATAATGCCATGCTTAGTCATCATTTTCTTGAGAGGAATGAACAATTCCTCCAATATCGACTAATCTTTGACAGACGTCGTGCTGTCCATATTACTCTCCCTGCTCCTACCCTTTTTGATTATCAGGCAAAACGAAGATATGTTGTCACCAGGGAAGAGGCAAACGAGTACCAGAGAAGAGAGGAGGCGGCCCGCCGCCAGGCTGCAGCCGAGGAGGCAATGGCTGCCACATCTCAGTACGACCCCATCTACAACTACGGATATCAGTCAGGCTAACCATGGCCATAGACCAACTTAGGCCAAAAGCCTAAGCTTGGGGGAGTACGTATTTCTCACCGACTTTACATTCATGTTCACACACTATTCTAGTCGTCGATGCTCATACTCTTTCATTGTATTATCCATGCTAGTTTAATTTATTTTTCTAGCTTTCTTCTTGTGTGTTTGATAAACCTTAAGAAAAACCAAAAAAATAGTTAGTTTAATTTCCATGCTTGTAGTAGAAATTAAAATGAAAACCCAAAAAGATTTCTCGTTCTTCTTTTACTTGTTGGGAGCTTTCCCGTGTAAATAGTTTATTTCTTTGGGGGTCAAGAGTAGAAGACCATATTGAAAATGCTTAGTGGCTCTCATATGCATGATTGTTGATTTAACCTAGAGACCATATTACTCTGTCTTCTCTCTTGAGTTGAATGCTTGCAGATTCCAGCTTAGTCCAATGCACGTGCACTATTATTATTATACACATCGTTCGGTCGTGCAAGTGAAAGGCAATAATGATGATATATGATGGACTGATTGAGATGAGAAAAGCTGGTATGAACTCGACCTCTCTTGTTTTTGTAAATATGATGAGTTCATCATTCCTGATTCAGCTTATTATGAAGTAAACGTATTTGTAATGACATTTAGAGATTATAGTTGCTTGTGCCATGCTTAATTAGCTATGAGTTATAATGGTTTACCTTGCGTACCAACATGCTATTAAAATGATTATGATGTGGTATCATGGGATGGTATCCTCCTTTGAATAAATTGAGTGACTCGACTTGGCACATGTTCACACATGTAGTTGAAACAAATCAACATAGCCTTCACGATATTTATGTTCATGGTGGATTATATCCTACTCATGCTTGTACTCGGTGTGAATTAATTTTAATGCATGTTCATGACTGTTGTCGCTCTCTCAGTTGGTCGCTTCCCAGTCTTTTGCTAGCCTTCACCTGTACTAAGCGGGAATACTGCTTGTGCATCCAAACTCCTTAAACCCCAAAGTTGTTCCATATGAGTCCACCATACCTTCCTATATGCGGTATCTACCTGCCGTTCCAAGTAAATTTGTATGTGCCAAACTCCAAACCTTCAAATGAAATTCTGTTTTGTATGCTCGAGCAGCTCATGTTTCAACTAGGGCTGCATGTATCTTCCATGCTAGGTGGGTTATGCTCAAGAGGAGTGGACTCCACTCCTCACTCACGAGAAAGGGCCGGTAACCGGGATGCCCAGTCCCATGATCCAAAAAGATCAAAGCAAATCAATATAATTAAACAAAACTCCCCCGGGGCTGTTGTTAGTTGGAGGCACTCATCGTTTCGAGCAAGCCATGGATTGATGCTTGTTGGTGGTGGGGGAGTATAAACTTTTACCATTCTGTTTCGGAACTGCCTATAATGCATGTAGTATGGAAGATATAGCCATCTCATAGTTGTTGCGTTGACAGTGAAAGTATGCCGCTCAAAATGTTATTTATCTCTATTTTAAAATCGAGCTCTGGCAGCTCTACAAATCCCTGCTTCCCTCTGCGAAGGGCCTATCTATTTACTTATGTTGAATCATCACCTTCTTATTAAAAAGCACCCGCTGGAGAGCACACTGTTATTTTCATGTATTACTATTAGTTTATATTGGGTATGAGACTGGATCTCTTTTACCATGAATTACAATGTTTAGCCAGTCCTTGATCTTTAAAGGTGCTCTGCATTTATGTTTTGCGGTCTCAGAAAGGGCTAGCAGGATACCATCTTGTTATATCATATTATGATTGTTTTGAGAAAGTGTTGTCATCCGAGTTTTATTATTATCGCTCGCTAGCTGATTATGCCATTGATATGAGTAAATGTGAGACCTAAGTGGTATTGTGAGTATGGTTAGTTCGTAATACTTGTTGAAACTTGAATGCTGGCTTTACATATTTACAACAACAAGAGAAAATAGAGTTTGTAAAAGTTTTTCTTTATCACTTTCAGTTTATTAACTGAATTGCTTGAGGACAAGCAAAGGTTTAAGCTTGGGGGAGTTGATACGTCTCCAACGTATCTACTTTTCCAAACACTTTTGCCCTTGTTTTGGACTCTAACCTGCATGATTTGAATGAAACTAACCCGTACTAACGCTGTTTTCAGCACAACTGTCATTTTGTTGTTTATTGTGCAGAAAACAGAAGTTCTCGGAATGACCTGAAAATCCACGGAGATAACTTTTGGAAAATATAAAAAATACTGGCAAAAGATGAAGATGAGGAGGCCCACACCCTATCCATGAGGGTGGGGGGCGCGCCCCCTCCCCCTGGGCGCGCCCCCTGTCTCGTGGGCCCCCTGGAGCTCCGCCGACCTCAACTCCAACTCTATATATTCTGTTTCATGGAGAGAAAAAATTAGAGAGAAAGTTTCATCGCGTTTTACGATACGGAGCCGCCGCCAAGCCCTAATCTCCCTCAGGAGGGCTGATCTGGAGTCTGTTCGGGGCTCCGGAGAGGGGGATTCGTCGCCATCATCATCATCAACCATCCTCCATCACCAATTTCATGATGCTCACCGCCGTGCGTGAGTAATTCCATCGCAGGCTTGCTGGATGGTGATGGGCTAGATGAGATTTACCATGCAATCAAGTTAGTTTTGTTAGGGTTTTATCCCTAGTATCCACTATGTTCTGAGATTGATGTTGGTATGACTTTGCTATGCTTAATGCTTGTCACTAGGGCTCGAGTGCCATGATTTCAGATCTGAACCTATTATGTTTTCATGAATATATGTGAGTTCTTGATCCTATCTTGCAAGTCTATAGTCACCTATTATGTGTTATGATCCGACAACCCCGAAGTGACAATAATCGGGATACTTCTCGGTGATGACCATAGTTTGAGGAGTTCATGTATTCACTAAGTGCTAATGCTTTGGTTGGGTTCTCTATTAAAAGGATGCCTTAATATCCCTTAGTTTCCACTAGGACCCCGCTGCCACGGGAGGGTAGGACAAAATATGTCATGCAAGTTCTTTTCCATAAGCACGTATGACTATATTCAGAATACATGCCTACATTACATTGATGAATTGGAGCTAGTTCGGTGTCACCCTATGTTATAGCTATTACACGAGGAATCACATCCGACATAATCATCCATCACTGATCCAATGCCTACGAGCTTTTCACATATTGTGCTTCGCTTATTTACTTTTCTGTTGCTACTGTTACAATTACTACAAAACTATTATCTTTACTTTTGCCACTCTTACCATTACTACCATACTACTTTGCTACTAAATACTTTGCTGCAGATACTAAGTTATCCAGGTGTGGTTGAATTGACAACTCAACTGCTAATACTTAAGAATATTCTTTGGCTCCCCTTGTGTCGAATCAATAAATTTGGGTTGAATACTCTACCCTCAAAAGCTGTTGTGATCCCCTACACTTGTGGGTTATCAGGCCCAGAGATACCTCTCCGATACTCGGAGTGATAAATCCTAATCTCGATCTATGCCAACCCAACAAACACCCTCGAAGATACCTGTAGAGAATCTTTATAATCACCCAGTTACGTTGTGACGTTTGATAGCACAAAAGGCATTCATCCGGTGTTCGGGAGTTGCATAATCTCATAGTCGGAGGAATATGTATTTGACATGAAGAAAGCAGTAGCAATAAAACTTAACGATCATTATTCTAAGCTAACGGATGGCTCTTGTCCATCACATCATTCCCCTAATGATGTGGTCCCATTCATCAAATGACAACACATGTCTATGGCTAGGAAACTTAACCATCTTTGATTAACGAGCTAGTCAAGTAGAGGCATACTAGGGACATGGTGTTTTGTCTATGTACCCACACATTTATCAAGTTTCCTGTTAACAATTCTAGCATGAATAATAAACATTTATCATGAATAAGGAAATATAAAAAACAACTTTATTATTGCCTCTAGGGCATATTTCCTTCACATATTCGCCAACTGGCAAGGCCAATCCCAAACCCCGATAGTTGAAAGTTAGGAAATTCATTAATCCTGGCAGCCTTACTGAGCAGGGACCGCTGATTTTTCATGGTTCTCGGATATACGATCAAACACTGTAGATGTTTTGCATTTCGTGTCGTGAATGAAGGCATCTTGTGCACCCTGTCTGTCCAAATCACCCTTTGCAATCCACATCTGCCTTGTTCCTCTCTTCCTACTCTCATGCCCCTCTCGGCCTTGAGAAGGGCTACCATGTTGACAGAAACCCTCCCTTCGGTGCTGTTTGACATAGTATCCCTTACGCCGGGAGTGCTCCCCATGCATACCAGGTCCATGCATACCGGGTTCACCCAGTGGATCCCCCGATTCCATCCAGTGCATGCTTCGGTCCCTTTGATTGTATTCAAGATCCCTATAAGCCGACTTGCCTTTGCTGCCATCGAAAGCTTCCCTGCTCACATCTTGCCTTCTATGGTTGCTTTGTTCAACAAGCTTTTCTCTGATATCTCTTTCCCTCCTCATCTTGCCTTCTATTGATGCTTTGTTCAACAAGCTTTTCTCTGATATCTCTTTCCCTCCTCATCTTGCCTTCTATGGGTGAAGATTTGTTAATGAGCGCTGCTATATGCACATTCATGCACGATCCTTCCTGGCAGTGCCACAGAAAGCGCGCACGCATGAGCTTCTACAACAAAGGAAGTCTCGTCCGTGTCACTACAAAAAAAAGACACATCTATGACATTTTGGGCTGAACGAAATTTTTTTCTGTCATACATATGACACTTCTATGAAGATAATTGTGACAAAACCCGGTATCATCATAGATGTGGTGGGCTCCTACTTCTATGACAAAAAATCATGACAGAAAATGGGTTTTTCATCCTGCGTGGGCCGGAGATGCAACTGCATGACATTCTTGGGGCCGTCCATGACGTAAAAAACCATGGTAGAAGCGAGGGCGAGGAAAATTTCGGGGAATTCCCGGTTACGGTGGGTGGTTGGGGGCCAAGCGATGCACGTTTCTCTCGTACGTACGCGCGTGTGTTCGAGGCATTGCGCTCTAACTGAACTCGAGCGAGGCATTGGGCTCTAACTGAACCCGAGCGATTGCACTGCAGGTTACGCGTTACTGAACCCGAGCGATCGATTGATGTCTGTTAACTGAACCCGATCGAGCGATTCCTTCGCTACTGCTGCTAAGTGAAGCCGATTGATGCTGCCTCTCTGGATGAACAGTGAGCGTTGCAGGGGGGATGAATAGTGAGTGGTGGGAGTGGATGAACAGGACCCGTGGCGTTGCCTATGGATGAACAGGACCCCGATCAATCGAGCCGGTTGGGGCTGGATGAACAGGACCCCGTGGAGGGCTGGATGAACAGGACGACCCCGTGGAGGGCTGGATGAACAGTAGGCGGTGGAGGGGTGGATGAACAGTAGCCCATGGAGGGGTGGTTGAACAGGAGCCCGTGGAGAGGGGTGGTTGAACAGTAGCCGGTGGAGTAGCGCGCGGTGGAGGCTGGATGAACAGGAGCCCGTGGATGAACAGTCACATGTGGAGGCCGGAGGAGGTCGACGGTGGATGAATAGTAGCCCGTGGAGGCTGGAGGAGGTCGACGGTGGAGATGAACAGTATCCCGTGGAGTCCCGTTTTGCGGTACGCCACACCCCTCCTGATGAACAGGACCCCCGTTTCGACCATAGCACTCCAACACAAGTCCGTTTCGTCCGTTCTGCGGTACGCCACACCCCTCCCGATCAACAGGACCCCCGTTTCGACCGTAGGAGGTCCGTTTCCTCTGTTTTGCGGTACACCACACCCCTCCCGATCAACAGGACCCCCATTTCGACCGTAGGAGGTCCGTTTCGTCCGTTTTGCGGTACGCCAGACCCCTCCCGATCAACAGGACCCCGTTCCGAACGTAGGAGGTCCGTTTCCTCCATTCTGCGGTACGCTAGGCCACGTTTCCATCGCTTGTTCCATCCAAGCTCTCTCGATGAACACGTCCATGCATTCCGTTCCGACCCAGCCGGTTGGTGAGGGAGTCCTGGATTAGGGGGTATCCGAACAACCGGACTATATACATTGCCCGGACTATTGAAGCGTGAAGATACAAGACTCAAGACTTCGACCCGTGTCCGGATGGGACTCTCCTTTGCGTGGAAGACAAGCTTGGCGATCCGAATATTAGATTTCCTTCCTTGTAACCGACTCCATGTAAACCATAGCCCTCTCCAGTGTCTATATAAACCGGAGAGGATGGTCCTTAGAAGGCCGATCACAATTACAATCATACCATCATAGGCTAGCTCTTAGGGTTTAGCCTCCATGATCTCGCGGTAGATCTACTCTTGTACTACTCATATCTTCAATATTAATCAAGCAGGAAGTAGGGTTTTACCTCCATCGAGAGGGCCTGAACCTGGGTAAACATTGTGTCCCTTGCTTCCTGTTACCATTAGCCTAAGACGCACAGATCGGGACCCCCTACCCGAGATCCGCCGGTTTTGACACCGACATTGGTGCTTTCATTGAGAGTTCCTCTGTGTTGTCACTTCAAGGCTTGATGGCGTCTTCAATCGTCAACAACACGGTCCAGGGTGAGACTTTCCTCCCCAGACAGATCTTCGTGTTCGGCGGCTTCGCACTGCGGGCCAATTCACTTGGCCATCTGAAGCAGATCGATAGCTACGCCCCTGGCCACCAGGACAGGTTTGGAAACTTGAACTACACGGCAGATATTCGCGGAGACTTGATCTTCGACGGCTTTGGCCCTGTGCCGGGAGCGCTGGACAGTCAGGACGGACAGGGTCTAGACCTGCTGTCAAACAATGCTTGGAACGTCATCCCTGCAATAGCCCCGGATCTAAATCCGGAACGAGTTGCATTGCCCAAGGACGAGGGCTAGAACCCACCCCGCAGGCCGCATACTCATCGGCATTGGAGCCGAACACAAGTCTCACCTTTGTGGAGACCTATAACCCCGGACCCCCGGACTCGTCTCGGTCGTTGGTTCTGGTCCGCGCAACCTCGAGCCAGCCGAGCCAGGTTGGGCTCCGGTAATGGAGTTTACCGCTGCGGAGATCTTTCAACACTTTCCCTTTGGTGATGTGCTGAACTCATTGAAGTCTCTTTCTCTGTCAGGAGACTCTGGACCGAACTATGTCCGTCTTGAGTGGGAAGCAAGCGACGAAGGAATTCGCTGCCCACCCACCACCCACTTGATTGCCACGATCGATGATTTAACCAACGATCTTGACTTCAACTCCGAAGACATCAACGGTATGGACGAAGATGCGGGAGAAGCTCCAGAATCTCTGGGGCGCGGGATCACTACCTTGTTACATGATATATACATGGTGGATACGCCCAAGAAGGATGACAACGATAAACCGGATGATAAAACACCCGGACAAAAGCTAAAACGGCGGCGTAGACGCCACTCAAAGTCCAACAATAGTGAAAACTGTGACAAAAGCGCAAGAAGGGCTGACATACCAGAATGCAGTAATGACCACACGGACCCAGCGATGGAGCAGGATGAGCCAGGTCACGCCAAACCAAGTTCGGAGCAAATATCCGATCACGATGATCCTGAGGGATGAGCTCATGAAACCGCCCCAGAATAGGAACGCAGTCCGGACGACGATGCATTCATCATCCCGGACGAACAAGTGGAACGAGATAACCTCCACCGAAAGCTTCTGGCCACAGCAAGAAGTCCAAAGAAGCAGAAACAACAGCTTAAGGCCGCACAGGAAAAGCTCAGTGGTAGATGGAATAAAGTGCTAGACACTGAAGAAAGATATGGCGACGATCGCCATACCAAAAGCTACCCAAAGCGCAAGCTATTGCCAGAATTCGACGACGAGGCCGTTCCACCAAAGAATAATACAACCAGGAGACCAGACGTACCACGTCACAACCACAACAGAGTGGCTACTGACGGCGCGCACGATCCCCGTGAAAAGCTGAATAAGAAGGCTGGTGCACCCAGGTCCATCTACGGATCTAAAGGACACACCCCGGTGAGGGACTATGGTCACCCAAACGCTAATACAAGCCAAATACTAGTTCGGAATAAACTACGGACATAACAACAGCCGACTACATGCCACGACGCGCCCAGATACAGAGGGGCTGCACACCCCCTGTGCTTCACCGAAGAAGTACTGGACCATGAATTCCCACAAGGTTTCAAACCTGTGAACATAGAGGCATATGACGGAACGACATACCCAGGGGTCTGGATCGAGGATTTTATCCTGCATATTCACATGGCTCGTGGGGATGATCTCCATGCCATCAAATACCTTCCCCTCAAGCTGAAGGGACCAGCTCGACACTGGCTAAAAAGCCTCCCCGAAAACTCAATTGGGAGTTGGGAGGAACTAGAAGACGCTTTCATGGCCAATTTTCAAGGGACTTATGTCCGGCCTCCAGACGCATACGACCTAAGTCACATAATCCAACAGCCCGGAGAGTCCGCCCGCAAGCTTTGGAACAGATTCCTCACTAAGAAGAATCAAATTGTCGACTATCCGGACGCCGAAGCCTTAGCGGCATTCAAACACAGTATCCGCGACGAATGGCTCGCTAGATACCTCGGCCAAGAAAAGCCAAGGACAATGGCAGCCTTAACAAGCCTTATGACATGCTTTTGCGCGGGTGAAGATAGCTGGCTAGCCCGTAAAGGCACCAGCGACCCCAGCACGTCCGAAATAAGGGACGGCAACGGGAAGCCTCGGCGTCATAAACACAAACGCCAAAGCAAGGAAGGGAGTCCGGATAACACAACGGTCAATGCCGGATTCAGGGGCTCTCAGCAAAAGAAGCCATTTAACGGCAGTAAAGAGGGACCGTCCGATCTGAACAGAGTCCTGGACAGACTATGCCAAATTCATGGCACCCCGGAAAAACCTGTGAACCACACCCACAGAGAGTGCTGGGTCTTCAAGCAGGCCGGCAAACTAAATGCCAAACACAAAGGGAGGGAAACACCAAGTGAAGACGAGGACGAACCTTGCCAACCGAACACTGGGGGACAGAAAAAATTCCCGCCAGAGGTTAAAACAGTAAACAAGATCCACGCGACTCAAGCATTCACGAGAAGGCAAGGATGCGCGCTCAAAGACACACACGATGTAGAACCTATCGTACCCACATCTGACTACTTGATGTGTCGTCCGATCACTTTCGATCACACGATCGACCGAACTAGTATTCGACGCGAAGGATCCCAGGCCTTGGTGCTCGACCCAATAATCGACGGATATCGTCTCACCCGTGTCCTCATGGACGGCGGCAGTAGTGTCAATTTAATATACGAGGACACTGTCCGCAGGATGGGGATAAACCTATCCAGAATTAGCCGAAGCAACACCACCTTTGAAGGGGTGATACCAGGCATTGAAGCCTACGGCAGGGGCTCCGTCGTACTGAGGGTAACATTTGCCCCCCCAGGCAGCTCTAGAAGTGAGGAACTACCCTTCATCGTTGCACCCTTCCAAAGCGGCTATCATGCACTGCTCGGAAGACCAGCCTTCACCCGCTTCAATGCATTGCCGCATTATGGCTACCTTACACTCAAGATGCCCGGTTCACATGGCGTCATCACCGTTAGCGGAATCACAGAGCGCTCTTCACGCGCAGAGGAACACGCGACGACCCTGGCGGCCGGACTCTAAGCGGCCTCTAATACCATAAAACATGGCTGGTCATTAAGACCACAGACACGGTTAGACGAATCCGGTAGCCCGGATAAAATTCAACCGGACACCGTATATGTAATCCCATAGCGGAAAGCAGGGGCTATAAACATTTAATGTAGCCCCAAAGCTTGGCTCATCCTTATTGGTAGGCCATCATCTTACACTTTTACTATCTACCGCATATTTATGTTGTCTTCTCCTATGAGTTTTCCTTTTTTTCACAGACAACATTCGCGCGATACCCTTCGAGGATACGGTACAACAAAGAAAAAGGCGCAGACGTGCAGCAGGGCCCCGTTCAACAGGTTTCTTTTTAGATTAAGCCCCTGTGTAAACCTTTTCTATTGCCTCTTGTTGTTTAAATAGTCCCATGGGTTCCATACCCACAGAGGACACTATCGTTATTGGCATTTCGCCACGACAGGTCACCGCACGTACCTGGAAACACAGGGTTCATATTGAATGGGCATTCTTGAGCTCATCTCTTGTTATAAAGTCTGTACACCTTCGGGAGTGTTCGGCGTCACGAGTTTGGCCTCATATGCATCAGCTCTGAATCATGTCTTGGGTCAAATGTTGGGTTTTCCCGGCTCCTGGGTTTGCCACCTTATGTTCCGTTATTATCGGCTAAGGCAGGCCAAAGGAGAACTACTACGATTGTGCCTTGGTTATTCCGAATGAGCGCCTCAGTAGAGAAAGCCGAAACTGACCGTCATGATACATCGAGAGACTGTTCAACCACTCGAAGACTCACCGGAATCTCTAGGATTCCTCCGCATTAACGAAGGGCCGTTTACCGGCCATGTACACACGCGCCCGTATTCGGATGACCGCGAAGGTACCAGGGGCTACATAGTAGCCCCACCATTATATCCCCATGGCTAAGCAAAAGTGTTAAAGCTATATAGTTCGGTTGCCTAGTTCGACGTGCGATCACCTCCTTAATGGACCAAGACGTTGGATCAAGTGTGATTAAGCATATTCTTCGTGAACACCCCTGCATTGTATGCGTGGGGGCTGAAGCCAATGACTGCTATCTTTCAAACTACTTATACATATAAGAATAGCCGTACAGGGGACACAATCATATTTTCAGGCAAAGAATATAAGTATAGCCTCACAATCAAAATAAACATTGTTTTTACAATAATTCGACTTATTACTCAAACAAAATATTCTTCGAGCACTGCGGCTCTATTAGGCGAGCACCCTCTGTGACCTACGCCAAGTAGTGCTCGGCCGGATATTGGCCTCCTGCTGGATCCTGGGTCGCTACAATGGTGGCCTCCATATCCGTCAAATAGGATTTAACACGGGCAAGAGCCATCCGTGCACCCTCTATGCACACCGACCTCCTCATAGCGTCGACCCGAGTCACGACCCCAAGGAATTGTTGCGCCAAACCAAAATAACTGTCCGGCTTGGGCCCCTTCGGCCAAAGATGGTCTATTACAGACCGCATTGCCAGCCCGGACAGCCTATGAAGCTTCGCCACATCAGCCACCTTCTCATTCAACGGCAGCAAGCGGTTGGGAGCATTGAACTACGACCAAAAAAGCTTCTCGACTTCCTTATCACCTTGATCCTCGAAGAACTTGGCAGCATCAGCTATACTTTTCGTCAAGTCCGCATATGCGTCTGCAGGACTCCAACGCCCAGCTAGGGGAGCATACTTTGGATCCCAAACCTTGGTCCGCAGTAGGTAGGAGCCCCTGGCCACAATTTTGTCGGCCTGTTGGAGCTCCTCCCGCATACCCCGGATCTCGGTCCGCATCTCCTTGGCGGCATTAAGAGCCTTGTCCAGCTCGTCCGAACTAACCTTACTCTCCTTTTCAAGGAGCACATACCGGTCAGCGGCATTTTTCAACTCTTCAGCCATCTCGGCTATCTTCTCCTTGCTTCGGCGATGAGCAGCCTGTTCGGCTCTCAACTCCTCGGCCGCCTTTAGGGCAGCCGCATTGCTAGCCCGAGCTTGTTCCTTGGCTTGAGCGAGCTCGGCCCTTAGGGCCTCCATGGCAGCAACACCATTTGCAGGGCATACACATGGCATTAACATCATGCCTTTCTCGCATCTCCCTATACAATATAATAAGGGAAGTAGAGTACATACCCTGGGATTCTTCCAGCCGTCTGTTCACCAGCGTGATATCATCATCAATAGATCCGATCTGCCTTCTCAGTTCGGCAACTTCAACAGACTGGTCGGCTGTCGGATCCTTGTATACCTGCACATATATACAACGCAGCCATTAATGATTGATCCCCCGTTTGCCGCCTATGGCGGGCAACCAGAGTCTCAGGGGCTACTATCCATAGGGAGCACACCTAGCGCATGCTTCTTAACAAAAAATATAGTGCATTTTTTCACCGCATACCTCGAAGCCTTTGAGCAGGCTTGTGAATGCCTCATTCAAACCGCTGGTAGCGGATGAAATCTTCGTGAGCACCGTGCTCATTAAAGAGCGGTGCTCCTCCGAGAGCGCGACTCGCTCCAGAAAGCCTGTCAGTATGTCCGGCCGGACATTGGACTGAGCCGGACCCTTCCCTTCAGCCCCCGGGGAGCCAAATGCTCCGGGCTTAGGGTGACTGACATGTTCGCTTCCAGCTTCGGCAAATCCGGACTCCTCCGTGATGACACCTCTGTGTCGCCCGCTTCATGAAGCGGAGAGGTGGGCGGAGTCTCACTCTCCATCATCTCCAGACGAAGGTCCCCCAAAGACGAACTCTGTTGAGAAGAGCTGCTCGCCGGACTACAAAAGACGAAGTCTCGGTTATAGATCTCGGAGTAACGCCATACCTTCGAATTAATGATTAACTTACGACTCGGTGGAGGGCTGGCCCGTTTGTGGGCACGACATGGTAGGGGTGCCCGTCGCGGCAGAGCCCCCTAGTGAAACCTTCTTCCCTTGCTTGGGCTTCTCCGCCTCTAAGTCTTTGGGGGTCGCCCTCTTCTTCCCGCGTGGGGAGGAGGCTTTAACCTCCCCTTCCTGGCTATCCTCCATAGTAGAGGTAGCGACTCCTCTGGTCTGGATGCATGGTGCGGTTTCACTGCCCTCTCCTTCGCCTTTCCTTGAGGGGATTTTGCTGAGCGCCCGGTCAAGCATCTTTGCGATGGTTGGACCAGGCGAGCCTTCAGGGAGTGGCGCCGGACACCTGATTCTCTCTGCCTTATTGAGCCATTCCTGGCCACGGAGGGATTTTCAGAATTACAATCATGATAAATATAAATGAAGTGTCCAGCTTTAAGGTTACTTACTTGGGCGTCTATGCGATTGCAGCTTAGGCCCGCATCCTCGGTGGTGTCCGGACACTTTACTTGTGGTCCGAAGAATAATTTACACATTCCTTCGAGCTTCAGGCCGAAGAAGTGCTTAATAGTCCACGAACCCTCCGGATTAAACTCCCACATCCGGAGAGGCTGACGTTTGCACGACAGCATCCGCCGGATTAGCATCACTTGCATTATGCTGACGAGATTTATGTCTCTCTCTATGAGCTCCCGGATACAATTCTGCAGTTCTGGTACATCGCCAGCAGGCCCGTAACTCCGTCCTACGTCGGTCCAAGACGCTGACTGTGATGGAGGGCCTGAGCAGAACTCAGGGGCGGCTGCCCACTTTGTGCCTCTGGGAGCCGTGACATAAAATCACCTCCGTTGCCACACATTGGACACTTCCAGAAAGGAGCCCTCTGGCCATGGGGCGTCGACGTTCTTGCTTATTACGGCACCTCCGCACTCCGCATGTCGCCCCTTGATCATATTCAGCGTCACATTAAAGGTCTTGAGCCATAAGCCGAAGTGTGGGTTGACATGGAGAAAAGCCTCGCATACAATAATAAACAACAAGATGTGGAGGATGGCGTCTGGAGCCAGATCATGAAAATCCAAGCCGTAGTAGAACATGAGCCCCCTCACAAAGGGGTCGAGGGTGAGGCCTAGACCTTGGAGGAAGTGAGGAACGAACACGACACTCTCATTGGGCTCCGACATGGGGATAACCTGCCCTGGAGCAGGAAGCCTGTGTTGGATATCGACAGTCAGGTATCGGACCTCCCTAAGCTTAGTAATATCCTCCTCCTGGATTGAGGAGGCCACCCACCGGCCTTTTGCGTCGGATCCGGACATACTGGAGGATCTGGGGTGTTGAGGCTTAGGTTTTGAGTGCTGGAGCTCGAGGTGCGAGAAGGGGCAGGAGAGGTGGAAAAGAGGTGTAGGCCTCGGCCCCTTTATAAAGAGGATGAATATCAAGAGTCCTCAACATGACCGCTTGGGACTTATCTAAAATACACGGAGTCATACCAACGGTCACCGTGGGGTCACACACGCCCATATTGATGAGAGATCCCGCGATAAGAGGAACACGATCTCTGCTTTGGTAGGGCGTGCCAATAAAACCGCCTCGCGACGCGAGTCAAGGTGGAGCAGGTAACGCCGGTTCATGTTTTATCAGGCCATGATGCAGGAGCACAATGTACAAAGACTGCCAGCAGAACGAATTTACATTCTTGCAGATCCGGACGTGATCTACGTGTTCGATAAATAACTTTGGAGTATTCGTTGAAGGAACCCGCCTTGCAATGCCGAAGACAAGACTGCGCGCCGGACTCATCGTCATTGAAGCCTGGTTCAGGGGCTACTGAGGGAGTCCTGGATTAGGGGGTATCCGAACAACTGGACTATATACATTGTCTGGACTATCGAAGCGTGAAGATACAAGACTCAAGACTTCGGCCCGTGTCCGGATGGGACTCTCCTTTGTGTGGAAGACAAGCTTGGCGATCTGGATATTAGATTTCCTTCCTTGTAACCGACTCCATGTAAACCCTAGCCCTCTCCAGTGTCTATATAAACCGGAGAGGATGGTCCTTAGAAGGCCGATCACAATTACAATCATACCATCATAGGCTAGCTCTTAGGGTTTAGCCTCCACGATCTCGCGATAGATCTACTCTTGTACTACTCATATCTTCAATATTAATCAAGTAGGAAGTAGGGTTTTACCTCCATCGAGAGGGCCTGGACCTGGGTAAACATAGTGTCCCTTGCTTCCTGTTACCATCAGCCTAAGACGCACAGATCGGGACCCCCTACCCGAGATCCGCCGGTTTTGACACTGACAGTTGGCTCCCACGTGTTCCGTTGCCTCCCCATGAACACGACGCATTCCGTTGCCTCCCCATGAACACGATGCATTCTGTTGCCTCCCCATGAACACGATGCATTCCGTTGCCTCCCCATGAACACGACGACGACGCTGTTTCTCCCTTCCGACCCAGCCATGTACACGAGCCCTGGCCGTACGTATGCACGAGTAGGCGTTCGAGACCTGCCCGTATGTATGTACGTGGCCGTATTTTCTTTCTTGCACCCTGGCCGTTGTACGTACGTGTACATGCTACATGCGCGCCTCTACTACGACATGTGCACGCCTCTACTACGACACGTGCGCGCCTCTACATCGACCAGTATGTACATACACGTTTGCGACCAGAATGACAACGCTACGTACGCTCGACCAGGTGGGTCCCGACTGTCAGGCACTTCCTTGCGTGTGAAGATGTAGCTGGTGGGTCCCAGCAGTCAGGCGGGCGAATCGTTTTTTTGCCCAGACGCACTTCCTTGCATGCGAAGGTGTAGCTAGTGGGTCCCAGCAGTTAGGGGGCGAATCATTTTGTTGTTTTTGCCCGGACGCACTTCCTTGCGTGCGAAGGTGTAGCTGGTGGGTCCCAGCAGTCAGGGGGGAAACTTTTTTTCATGAAATACGATGGCCCGTCCGGTGGGTCCCCGCTGTCAGGTGGAGGAATAATTATTTTGCTCGTAATAAGGAGGCACTTCCTTGTTGCGGCCGTGGACCCAGCTGTCAGCCTCTCCACGTACAGTCCACGTCCAATGGAAGCCGTTCCTTGACCATGTTGACCACGCCGCGCCGAGAGCACCAGGGCGGTGGACGATGGCGAGGCCTAGGAGACGACGCGGAGCCGGGGAAGACGCGGCAGTGGATGCCCACACGTAGAGGAGTACGAGGGTTCACTGGTTCGCTGCGGTGTGAGGCTGCCGTCGCCGCAGAATAACAGGGGGTGTGGGTGAGTAGAGGGATGGCCTGTCCAGCGGTGGGAGTAGTAGGTGGCGGTGAGGAACCGGCACATCACAGCCGACCATGGGAGGCAGGAGCACGAGGCACGACCGGCGCTGGTTTGGGCGGCTGGAGCAAGAAGACCAGAGGTTGAAGAAGCACTACGGCTGTTGGATGGACATCGTACGGTCACTGGAGCTAGAATCGTGCATATTGACTGAGTTGACAAAGCCCTCCGTCCCCATCAACTTAGTAGGCCCACAAGTCAGCCTGCCACTATACTGTGTCCTAGCTAATAGGGGGAGTATTCATTTTTTGTGCGTAATAAGGAGGTACTTCCTTGCGTGCGAAGATATAGCTGGTGGGTCCGAGCTATCAGTTGCGGTAACACGGTGGTCCATCCGGTGGGTCCCTGCAGTCAGGGGCAAACGTTTTTTTCGTGAAATACTGTGGCCCGTCCGGTGGGTCCCAGTAGTCAGGGGGGAAACATTTTTTTCGCGAATACTGGTGACCCGTCCAGTGGGTCCCTGCTGTCAGGTGGAGGAATAATTATTTTGGGCGTAATAAGGAGGCACTTCCTGTGGCTGCCGTGGACCCAGATGTAAGCCTCTCCACGTACAGTACTCTTCCAATGGAAGTCAGTCGTTGACCACATTGACCACGCCACGCCGAGAGCACCACGGCGGTGGACGACGGCGAGCCCTAGGAAGGGGACAACGCGGAGCCGTGGAAGACGCGGCAGTGGATGCCCACGCGGAGAGGAGTACGAGGGTTCACTGGTTCGGCTACGGTGTGAGGCTGCCGTCACCACAGAATAACAGGGGGAGTGGGTGAGTGGAGGGATGGCCTGGCCAGCAGTGGGTGAGTGGAGGGAGGCCTCCACGGCAGCACAGCCGACCACGGGAGGCAGGAGCATGCGGCACGACTGGCGCTGCTTTGGGCGGCTGGGGCAAGAAGACCAGAGGTTGAAGAAGCACTACGGCCGTTGGATGGACATCGTTGACCACGCCGCGCTGAGAGCACCATGGCGGTGGACGACGGCGAGGCCTACGAAGGGAACGACACGGAGTCGGGGAAGACACGACAGTGGCTGCCCACGCGGTGGAGAGTACGGAGGTTGACTGGTTCGGCTGCCATTGCCGGAAAATAACAGGAGGTGTGGGTGAGTAGAGGGATAGACAGGCCAGGGATGCAAGTATGATGGGGCCGTGAGGCCTGCCCCGCAGCACTGTTGGCCACGGGAGGCGGGAGCAGGCGGTTCGTACGGCGCTGGTTTGGGCGGCTGGGGCAGGAAGATCAGAGAGTGAAGAAGCACGATTGCCGTTAGATTGACATCTAATGGTCTGACGCTGGTAGAGTCGATTGTTGACTAAGTTTCTTTTTTGAGAAACCTTGTGTACGCATGAACTTAGTAGGCCCACAAGTCAGCCTCCAAATCTGTGGCAGACAACATAAAGCCCATTTGCTATTTTTTATAATTTGCAGCCCATTTGCTAATTCTTAAGTAGTTTATTACATCCCATTTTCTGCCCAGGACCACAGTCAAAAAGTTCAACCTTATTTTGCATATTTCGGTGGAATCCGAACTATTGTAATCCCGAAATGATAAACATTTTTTAAGAACTTATTGATTTGCCAAAAAAATCATTTTGTTTTTGTAAGCAAATAAGACGTGGGACAATTGAGTTGGTTTAAGGGAAAACTAGTGTAAAAAAATAGCGCTGGGTGGGAAAAAACAACAAAAATAAGGATGTAAATATGAAAAGGGAATTTTATGTGTTTTCAATATAATGATACGTGTATATGAACTAGTAAAACTATAGGTAGAGATTAGAAAACGGATGTAGGACATGCGTTTCAAGAGGAAAATAGAACTGGGCTGTGTGTTTGATTCAATAATAAAAACTGCCTACGGATGTTGTAATACAAAATATAACTAACGCTGGCGGGCCAGAGGCCAGTAGATACCTGCTAGATCTTTGTGCCCAGTTTTCGTTATGGGCTGGGCTTGTTAAAAACAAAACCAACCCTGGGCAGTCTACAGCCCAGTTGAAACTTGCTCGACCTGAAAAAACAATATACGTGCTCAATAAACGAGAGAATTCTGCAAGTACAGACTAATAACTGGGATGCAGCACGGATATTGTTTTTTTATCGTGATAATAAGTGCATGCACTTGTTTCGAAAAAATTGGAGAACTGGGAATTCGAACGGCAGGTGCTTATGCTACCCATCAAATAAAAATCAGGTGCCTGAAAATTCGTTTTGAAACAAATGATTCAGCTTTATATCCACGTCGACCCTCGGCATGATGGTTGGAAGCAAATGCAAGTTCATACCAAAAGATCGTTAACAACAATACCAACTTGCGGACGACAAGGTAGTACAACTACCAATACCAAACTAACTTATAATCTTTTTACTCCTGGCCCTAGTGTTCGTCTGGTAGAAAATCTTGCAGAGGACCAGCTCCCGCTCCTTCTCTTGCTCTAGGTGCCCGAGGTGGTACTGGTGCATCACCTAGTTGGTCCTCTGCTGGTCGAAGTTCTTGTTGGTGTGCAGCACCAGAACCTTTTTTGCTGCCCGTCTACCGGCCGTTGACCATCACCGGCAAGGTATTGCCGGTCTTGTGCCACATCACGTGCATGCCGCACTCCGACTATATCTTGCGACGCGTCCACGTGCCCATTTTGAATGCCCTGGAATTGCGCTGGAAGAAATGCTTCCTTAGGCCACTCAGTGTGATACCTGCAGTATTGTGGAATACAAGATTTGGTGTACGTAGTTGGCATTTTCATAACATCTTTGGCATGTTGCAGTCACTTGTTTCACTTTTTATTAACTGTCAAATTGTAATTGCTTCACCAGGTCTGCGTCTAAGAAGAAAAATAGAGCTACAAACAAAGGAATATGTTTGTGCAAGTAGACGGCCGATCGGTGTCTTACTTGGAAGTTTCTCAGGTTGGGTATAGCATATGCCATGCTCACTATCGATGGTTGGCATGAACAAATCGATGAGAGAGTGAAATCTCGCGCTGTCAGCACTCACTTTGGCCTCAAGGTGCTCGATCAGCTCCAGATCCATGGGATCGAACTTGACGCCAGCCGGCAGCACCAACCAATCCTTCTTCGACTTGCATCGGTAATTCCAGTTATATGGTACTCAATGTATGATCAATCGACTATTTTAAGTGAATGACGAAAGATTTCAATAGATAAGTGGTACTCCAAATCTGAAGTCCAGAATACCCGAACACGCCGCCGGGATTCTTGTGTCACGTAAATTCAATGTGTGGACATGATGAATAATTTGACCGACGTATACTAGTACTGCTACTGTACTACTTACTAGTCATATTTAGTGTCACAATTTATACGTAGGTTTAAATAAACAAGTACGCACTTGAAGCCTAACTGATATATATATATGGCTTCTGCACAGCATCTCCACCATCATTATCAGTACATCCTACGCAAGTGAGTTAGGATGCACTTGATCCCAGGAAGGTATCTACTATCCTTCAAACCAGATGAGTGCTTCAAACTAACAACAGTACATAATATCCAACAAAAGAGGGTCGTGCTATAGCAGCAGAATACATGGCTCAGTCTAGATATCAACACAAATCAAGTTGTGCATATTTGTTGTTGGCATGAACCACATCGCCGCATGTCGGGTTTGCAAAAGACATCCATCGCATGGAAGCTTGATGCCTTTCACACACTGAAGATTATCTGGCAACAAGCTGTGTCGACGAATCTCTGGATATGGTGATTCATGAAACCCATGGTATGATGTGTAAACACAGTCCCCCCTCACGAATGGAAGTTGCATAGCACGGTAATCATCGCCGGTGATATGATCGATGATTGGTTGGATGATTGGATAATTGAGCCCGAGGAACAAGGAGTGGTTGCCGAGGCTGTAAACCCGCCTCCAGTTGAATACGCCTGGCCCAACAGAGCTGGGATCTTTCTCGGACACGAAGCAGCCATAGCCATCATTGTCACGAACGCCCCACGCATTGTACTGCATGTGGTTTGATGTAATGGTTTGGTCAATTTGGTCCATGCGAATGAGCATCAAATGACCGCCGTCAGCTGAACGAGCGATAAACCATCACCCATCAGCTAGTACGATTCCAGGTCCTGGAATCGTGAAGGCCAGCGCATTTGCGTCTGCTGCAACAATTAAAATTGGAGACCAAAAGGACAGAAATAAACAATCATGTTCAGAGTATGTGTGGAATTTAGACTATTATAACAGTGACACATATCATAGACAGAGAATTGCAATGTCGTGGTCATAATCATACCCCAAGTTAAGCCAATGGCTTTCATATTCTAGCAATATGTCATGGTTCAAACATCATGTAATAATGAGAGGAAAACAACTATGACAGCGCCTACTCATATTCTACCATAGCACTTAGTACTACTATTCTCATATCAACTCTAAGCAATAACATGCGTTGTTATAAAAATCTTGTAAACGAGAGTAACATATAGCAAGCATGATGTTATGCTCATAATATGTATTCTAACAATCATTAGATGCCAATTGTTCTCATATCAACTCTAACAATAACATGTGTGGTCATAAAAATGTAGGAAATGAGAGGAACATATAGCAATGATGTGGTTATAGACATGCTATGTATTCTAAATTTGTAACAAATGAACATGCAGTTGTATTCATAAGGTAAAGATGAGATGAGATAGAACAATTACACGGTGATAGATTCCACCAGTATAGGCAGCCAATCTATGCGTCGACCGCGTAAATGATGCCATCGTGCACTATAGCATCAGACAGAAATGTTGCCTCAACAGGATTGAGGATGAGCCATAACCATGTATGGCGACCGGATTCAAGATAGACTAATCCCATGTCGAACAAGGCAATGAGCTTGTAATCCATGTAGTCTTTTGATGGTGTGGGCACTTCGCAGATTACAACTTTCAGCAAATAGAGGTCGAGCCAAAAGCTTGATGCGTCTCGTGCGTAGTAGGCAGGAGTGTCCGGCGGGCCGCGAGGCTCGATGGAGGCGGTATCCAACGATGGAAGGGTGATCTCTCGCTGGGTGTAGATATCCACGAGACGCCATGGACTATCGGATTGGTGGATGAGGACGATCCAGTTGGCCTTCATGCCCGCCCAGTAGTGGCCGCGCATGAAGGACAGGTGGATGGGTAGTGGTAGCATGTCGAGGGGCACCACGGCAACCTCCGTAGGATCGTCAAGTCGGTGTCTGGGACACCTGCGAGGATCGGGCATCAGCAAGCAGGATGTCTTGAAAAGAGCCAGTCGATTGCAGACGAGTAGACGGTACAAAGACACCGAACATGCGGCCAGACGGAGGGTGCTGAGTAGGTCCATACGACTACAGATCTGCTCCAAGAGAACATCGGGGAGGGAATTCCAATCGCGGCTCTGCGTGTCAGTCGGTTCTGCCATTGGGGTTTTTGGTGCCTGCGAGCTAGCGGGGAAGTGGATTCGGGCGGGCGAGCGAAGAAGCTTCTTCTCATGTGGCCGAGCAGTGAGCGGGGGGATATGGTACGCACGAGCTACCAAGGAATATGGCGCGGGCAAGCGAGCAGTGAGCGGGGGTAAATGGTGTGCATCCAACGATGGGGAAGAGAGGAGGAAGAAGAGTGGAAGACGTGGAAGAAAGTGCATTAAATCTCAATTCTACTAGTACTACTACCAGGATATACCATCCTTCACAGTGTAAATAGTTACATCGATGACATGTGGGTCTACCACAAGAGGGCCCATTTGTAAGTTAATGGAGGACAGAGGTGCGTAGGCGTATTTGCGGAAGCGTGCTCTACTAGCAAACATGATGGCAGTACTGGGTAAGGCTGATTTAGTAACACCAACACGCTGGTTCATCTTATTAATTACGTGTCCCATCTGCTGCAGCGTGTATTGTCACTTCACTACGAAGACTAGTTGAATAGTTCTCTCTGACCGAGATGGGGAATAATGGATCGCGAGGCCTTCCTTTCTACAGTATCCCTATGCCTCTACACTCACTTCACTCATTTTGCTCTGTACCTAGTCACTTGTTGAAATCTGTAGAAAGGCATATACTCCATATTTGGGAACAGAGGGAGGCTTTTACTCCGTATTTGAGAATAGAGGGAGTATCATCATATGGAGGGAACAAAGGAAGCTTGAAATATGAACATGTCAATGGGAGGGAGTAAGCCCCATGCATGCTTGCATGCAACATGCAACACTTACACGTACACATGGACGAACGCAACACTCACGCACCCATGCGGCACACAGCACACGACGTAACACACACGCTCACGCTCAAGTGCTCAACCTACTCCCTACGTCCGTGAAATACTGTACATTTAGAGATTTACACATTGACCAGGGCATAATTAACGCCCAAAAGTATTAGACTTACGTGTGCATGCGACCATTGAGAGAAGAAGATTAAATGAAGGCCGTTGCATGCTGTAATTAAGGATAGACATGTAGCCTATACCTACAGCACAAGTTGGTGCATTAGTCAATCAATATCAATTTAGATTAAAGGCTAAATGCATTGGAAGTGTAGATGTACTACACTCTTTGTTTTAGCCGATGTACACTCTTTGTTGGAAGACCGAGAGTACATGTGCATGCACTCACATACATAGCCAGGGCGGTTCGCGCGCAAGGGTTGGACTCGTGTCGCGCCTGCGTAAAGTTTTGTTTAACTGATTTCTTTGCTCTACCAACTGACAGGTGGGACCCAGAAACCAGGTGACAATTTAACCAGTCAACAAAGTGCCACGTCGACTATGTGGCCGGTCAGTAGGGTGCAATACGGTGCTATACCATGAGCTAGTGATCGTATAATCACCACAAAACTATATATAGTGACCGTAAAGAGCGTATTGTTACATACGTTGACCGCTAGTGTATTTTTCATGTTTCAAATTAAGCCATATTAATCAGAAAGGATGCAGTATGGACTACTACTAGTACTAGTACTGCTTTGATGTGTCCCGTCAACTCGCCGAACGAGGAGAAGCTTGCTTACTATGCCTCTCCCTCGCCCACGCGCGCGGTGGTTCGCAGGACAAGGAGAGGGTTTTGACTACAGCACCCTCTCCCTCTCCCTCTCCCTCGCCCTCGCCCTCGCGGTGGACCTACAGCAGTTCAATCGGTGTCAGATTGCCAGAAGCATATTGTACTGTAGTATCATCATTGTTAGACCTTCCGAAGAGGCGAAGAGACAAGTGCAAGGTTCACACGAGTATGAACTGTTGAACCTCCCGAAGAGGCAAAGAGCCAAGCGCAAGGTTTTATAGGAGTTGTTGTCCTAGTAGGAGTGTGAACGATGCTACTGTATGATGCCGCCACGTCACGTATATCCAAAGTTGTGCCACCTTTTTTTTCTTCTGAAAGAGCGTGTTGGAGCCCGTGCAACAACCACACAAGTTGCACGTACACATAACACATTTACTAGTAATAAATTATAAAGGACAAATTCCAGTATGCCACACAAGTTCATCTCCAATTCATGTGATAAATTTGTGCACGACTAGTCCACATATATTCACAGCGCTACCGTTCTCAATTACCGTACTCCACTTACACGTTATAGATGGGATACATGTCCTCCTCCAGGTTCCAGTCCCAGGTGTTATTCATGGATGGCACGATCCATAGAGGTGGGCAACGGGAATCATTGTCACAGCTTTCTAGTCCAGTTCCACACGATGGAGACTCATCCAAGCTGAAGCGGCATAAATCAGGGATAGCGTGTCCCAGCATGTCGTTCATCCGGCGGTGCGCAATGAAGACACAACCATGCTTCATGAACGGCAGGCCTTCCGTGTCGTGCATGGAAGGTGGCATCCGCTTCACAATGGGGTAGCTGTCCCCGATGAAAAGTGAGTACTCTCCAAGAGTGTTCCTCGGCACCCACGTAGCATCACGGGGGGTTGAACTCGGCGCCGTTCATCTAGTACACACGACATCCCAGATCTGGACACATGGTGACGTACATAATCAAGGTCCATGCATAATAATGTTGTGCTCAAATATGGTGGTCAGTAAGACATGGAAAAACAAAAATGGTGGCAGCTAGTGGGTTCAAGTCTTCAAGGGCCTAGCTAGCTATATGCGTCCTCCAAGGTAAAAAGTACTCCTACTAGTACTACTAAGTATACTACTAGTACAACAATGAAAGAGAAGGCGAGAGGGTTAAAGAATGGAATACCTGGGTAGATGGTGACGGTCCGATCATGGTAGATTGTGTGACCATGTTGCACATCAGTGGTACCATGGGTAACGACTGCTAAGATAGTTGATCCCAATATGCCAAAGTCAGCTACAAGGTTCCAGGTTAGACCGAATCGCAGATGCAAATGCACATCCAGGATCAACGATCTTATTTTGATCGGGGGATGACTGGTCCCTGCAAAATAATGGAGTACCGTTAGGGATGCAAATGATGGTTTGTGCATTCCGTTTGTAATCTCCCGTACCGTAGGATGGCAACCAGATGAAACAAGTCTCCTGGCTTGTCACCGCGAAGATGCGGCCTAGATGGCGCACGGCGTCTTCGAACGTGTAGGGGTACAAATCTACTGCCGCCAACATGCACCAGCATCTGCCGTTACTGCCTCTTGCATTGATGGCAATCCTTATGTCGAACACTGCGATGAGATAGTAATCGTCATAACCGCGTCGCTTTGTCGGCAGGTCTGCAATTGCTATCTTCTTCAATCTCATGTAGGCATCATCATATGTATTCAAGCCCAGCCAGTCCGGAAGGCCGATCCCAATGGTGGAGAAGGGGTCTACCGGAACGGCCGCACTGCTGTGGATGTTGTGCAAAATGATGGTGGTATCCGGCCGGAGGTATGCAAGCCAATCTTCATTGGCACCAACCTAGACCTATATATAAGACGGTTGGCAGCGGAGAAATTACGGGATGGAAATGGAATAACTAAGTACTACATGATTAAACTCCATTACTGACCCGCTCATCGGACAAAATCCGACTACCTCTCAACATCGGCAACTCTAGCGGAGTCAACGTGCAACCATGGCCAGGGAGCGGTGGACTATTCGAAGTATTGTCCCATAGAAGAACCTTCTCCTCGAGGACGCATGGAATACCAACAAGCATGGCCTTTTTGTTGGAAATATGCCCTAGAGGCAATAATAAAAGTATTATTATTATATTTCCTTGTTCATGATGATTGTCTTTTATTCATGCTATAACTGTATTATCCGGAAATCGTAATACACGTGTGAATACATAGACCACAATAAGTCCCTAGTGAGCCTCTAGTTGACTAGCTCGTTGTGATCAACAGATAGTCATGGTTTCCTGGCTATGGACATTGGATGTCGTTGATAACGGGATCACATCATTAGGAGAATGATGTGATGGACAAGACCCAATCCTAAGCATAGCACAAAGATCATGTAGTTCGTTTGCTAGAGCTTTGCCAATGTCAAGTATCTCTTCCTTTGACCATGAGATCGTGTAACTCCTGGATACCGTAGGAGTGCTTTGGGTGTATCAAACGTCACAACGTAACTGGGTGACTGTAAAGGTGCACTACAGGTATCTCCGAAAGTATCTATTGTTTTATGCGGATCGAGACTGGGATTTGTCACTCCGTGTAAACAGAGAGGTATCTCTGGGCCCACTCGGTAGGACATCATCATATGCGCAATGTGACCAAGGAGTTGATCACGGGATGATGTGTTACGGAACGAGTAAAGTGACTTGCCGGTAACGAGATTGAACAAGGTATTGGATACCGACGATCGAATCTCGGGCAAGTAAAATACCGCTAGACAAAGGGAATTGAATACGGGATTGATTAAGTCCTTGACATCGTGGTTCATCCGATGAGATCATCGTGGAACATGTGGGAGCCAACATGGGTATCCAGATCCCGCTGTTGGTTATTGACCGGAGAACGTCTCGGTCATGTCTGCATGTCTCCCGAACCCGTAGGGTCTACACACTTAAGGTTCGATGACGCTAGGGTTATATAGGAAGCTTGTATGTGGTTACCGAATGTTGTTCGGAGTCCCGGATGAGATCCCGGATGTCACGAGGAGTTCCGGAATGGTCCGGAGGTAAAGATTTATATATAGGAAGTCCTGTTTCGGCCATCGGGACAAGTTTCGGGGTCATCGGTATTGTACCGGGACCACCGGAAGGGTCCCGGGGGCCCACCGGGTGGGGCCACCTGCCCCGGGGGGCCACATGGGCTGTAGGAGGTGCGCCTTGGCCTACATGGGCCAAGGGCACCAGCCCCTAGAGGCCCATGCGCCAAGATAAGGGAAAAGGGGAGAGTCCTAAAGGGGGAAGGCACCTCCGAGGTGCCTTGGGGAGGATGGACTCCTCCCCCCTCCTTAGCCGCACCCCTTTCTTGGAGTAGGGGGCAAGGCTGCGCCTCCCCCTTCTCCCCTGCTCCTATATATAGTGGAGGGGAGGGAGGGCATCCACACCTGAGCCCTTGGCGCCTCCCTCCCTCCCGTGACACCTCCTCCTCTCCCGTAGGTGCTTGGCGAAGCCCTGCAGGATTGCCACGCTCCTCCATCACCACCACGCCGTTGTGCTGCTACTGGATGGAGTCTTCCCCAACCTCTCCCTCTCTCCTTGCTGGATCAAGGCATGGGAGACATCGTCGAGCTGTACGTGTGTTGAACGCGGAGGTGCCGTCCGTTCGGCACTTGATCATCGGTGATTTGAATCACGACGAGTACGACTCCATCAACCCCGTTCACTTGAACGCTTCCGCTTAGCGATCTACAAGGGTATGTAGATGCACTCTCTTTCTACTCGTTGCTGGTCTCTCCATAGATAGATCTTGGTGTTACGTAGGAATTTTTTTGAATTTCTGCTACGTTCCCCAATAGTGGCATCATGAGCTAGGTCTATTGCGTAGATTCTTTGCACGAGTAGAACACAAAGTAGTTGTGGGCGTTGATGTTGTTCAATATGCTTACCGTTACTAGTCCAATCTTGTTTCGACGGTATTGTGGGATGAAGCGGCCCGGACCGACCTTACACGTACTCTTACGTGAGACAGGTTCCACCGATTGACATGCACTTGGTGCATAAGGTGGCTAGCGGGTGCCAGTCTCTCCCACTTTAGTCGGAACGGATTCGATGAAAAGGGTCCTTATGAAGGGTAAATAGCAATTGGCATATCACGTTGTGGTCTTGCGTAGGTAAGAAACGTTCTTGCTAGAAACCCATAGCAGCCACGTAAAACATGCAACAACAATTAGAGGACGTCTAACTTGTTTTTGCAGGGTATGCTATGTGATGTGATATGGCCGAGAAGAATGTGATGAATGATATGTGATGTATGAGATTGATCATGTTCTTGTAATAGGATTCACGACTTGCATGTCGATGAGTATGACAACCGGCAGGAGCCATAGGAGTTGTCTTTATTTATTGTATGACCTGCGTGTCATTGAAGAACGCCATGTAAACTACTTTACTTTATTGCTAAACGCGTTAGTCATAGAAGTAGAAGTAGTCGTTGGCGTGACAACTTGATGAAGACACGATGATGGAGATCATGATGATGGAGATCATGGTGTCGTGCCGGTGACGATGATGATCTTGGAGCCCCGAAGATGAAGATCAAAAGGAGCAAAATGATATTGGCCATATCATGTCACTATTTGATTGCATGTGATGTTTATCATGTTTATGCATCTTGTTTGCTTAGGACGACGGTAGTAAATAAGATGATCCCTTACAAAATTTCAAGAAGTGTTCTCCCCTAACTGTGCACCGTTGCTACAGTTCGTCGCTTCTAAGCACCACGTGATGATCGGGTGTGATGGATTCTTACGTTCACATACAACGGGTGTAAGACAGTTTTACACAACGAAAACACTTAGGGTTAACTTGACGAGCCTAGCATGTGCAGACATGGCCTCGGAACACGGAGACCGAAAGGTCGAGCATGAGTCGTATAGTAGATACGATCAACATGAAGATGTTCACCGACGTTAACTAGTCCGTCTCACGTGATGATCGGACACGGGCTAGTTGACTCGGATCATGTAATCACTTAGATAACTAGAGGGATGTCTATCTGAGTGGGAGTTCATAAGATGAACTTAATTATCCTGAACATAGTCAAAAGACCTTTTTGCAAATTATGTCGTAGCTCACGCTATAGTTCTACTGTTTTAGATATGTTCCTAGAGAAAATATAGTTGAAAGTTGAAAGTAGCAATTATGCAGACAGTAGATAGCTTATGTCCTTAATGCACCGCTTAGTGTGCTAAACCCCAAACGTCGTTTGTGGATGTTTCGAACATCGAACATACACGTTTTGATAACTACGTGATAGTTCAGTTAAATGGTTTAAGTAGAGGCACCAAAGACGTTTTCGAAACGTCGCGGAACATATGAGATGTTTCGAGGGCTGAAATTGGGATTTCAGGCTCGTGCCCATGTCAAGAGGTATAAAACCTCTGATGATTTTCTTAGCCTGCAAACTAAGGGAGAAAAGCTCAATCGTTGAGCTTGTGCTCAGATTGTCTGAGTACAACAATCACTTGAATCAAGTGGGAGTTGATCTTCCAGATGAAATAGTGATAGTTTCTCCGAAGTCATTACCACCAAGCTGCTAGAGCTTCGTGATGAACTATAATATATCAGGGACATATATGATGATCCTTGAGATATTCGCGATGTTTGACACCGCGAAAGTAGAAATCAAGAAGGAGCATCAATCGTTGATGGTCAGTGAGACCACTAGTTTCAAGAAGGGCAAGGGCAAGAAGGGATACTTCATGAAACGGCAAATCGGCTGCTGCACTAGTGAAGAAACCCAAGGTTGAACCCAAACCCGAGACTAAGTGCTTCTGTAATAAGGGGAACAGCTACTGGAGCAGCATTACCCTAGATACTTGGTAGATGAGAAGGCTGGCAAGGTCGATAGAAGTATATTGGATATACATTATGTTAATGTGTACTTTACTAGTACTCCTAGTAGCACCAGGGTATTAGATACCGGATCGGTTGCTAAGTGTTAGTAACTCGAAATAAAAAGCTACAGAATAAACGGAGACTAGCTAAAGGTGAGCTGACGATATGTGTTGGAAGTGTTTCCAAGTTTGATGTGATCAAACATCGCACGCTCCCTCTACCATCAAGATTAGAATTAAACCTGGATGGTTTATTGAATCTCGATCGTAGTGATACACATTTTCATGCCAAAAGATATAAGATAGTAATGATAGTACCACTTACTTGTGGCACTGCCATGTAAGTCATAATGGTATAAAACGCATGAAGAAGCTCCATGTTGATGGATCTTTGGACTCACTCGTTTTTGAAAAGTTTGAGACATGCGAACCATGTCTATTGGTGTATACGCATGAAGAAACTCCATGCAGATGGATCGTTTGGACTCACTTGATTTTGAATCACTTGAGATATGCAAATCATACCACATGGGCAAGATGACTGAAAAGCCTCGTTTTCAGTAAGATGGAACAAGATAGCAACCTGTTGGAAGCAACACATTTTGATGTGTGCAGTCCAATGAGTGCTGAGGCATGCCGTGAATATCATTATGTTCTTACTTCACAGATGATTCGAGTAAATGTTGAGTATATTTACTTGATGAAACACAAGTCTGAATTATTGAATGGTTCAAGTAATTTCAGAGTGAAGTAGCAGATCATTGTGACAAGAGGATAAAATGTCTATGATATGATCATAGAGATGAATATCTGAGTTACGAATTTTGGCACACAATTAAGACATTGTGGAAATTGTTTCGCAATTAATACCGCCTGGAACACCATAGTGTGATGGTGTGTCCGAACATCATAACTGCACCCTATTGGATATGATGCATACCATGATGTGTCTTATCGAATTACCACTATCGTTCATGGGTTAGGCATTAGAGACAACCACATTCACTTTAAATAGGGCACCACGTAATTCCGTTGAGACGACACCGTTTAGAGAAACCTAAGTTGTCGTTTCTTAAAAGTTTGGGGCTGCGACGCTTATATGAAAAAGTTTCAGGTTGATAAGCTCGAACCCAAAGCGGATAAAATGCATCTTCATAGGAAACCCAAAACAGTTGGGTATACCTCCTAATTCAGATCCGAAAGCAATATGGATTGTTTCTAGAATCGGGTCCTTTCTCGAGGAAAAGTTTCTCTCGAAAGAATTGAGTGGGAGGATGGTGGAGACTTGATGAGGTTATTGAACCGTCTCTTCAACTAGTGTGTGACAGGGCACAGGGAGTTGTTCCTGTGGCACCAACACCAATTGAAGTGGAAGCTTATGATATTGATCATGAAACTTCGGATCAAGTCACTCCCAAACCTCGTAGGATGACAAGGATGCGTACTACTTCAGAGTGGTACGTAATCCTGTCTTGGAAGTCATGTTGCTGGACAACAATGAACCTACGAGCTATGGAGAAGCAATGGTGAGCCCGGATTCCGATAAATGGCTTGAGGCCATAAAATCCGAGAGAAGATCCATGTATGAGTACAGATGGATTTCAAAAGGAAGACGGACAATGATGGTAAATGTCACCATTAAGAAAGCTCGACTTGTCGTTAAGATGTTTTCTGACAAGTTCAAGGAGTTGACTACGATGAGATTTTCTCACTCGTAGCGATGCTAAGAGTCTGTTGGAATTATATTAGCGATTACTGCATTATTTATGAAATCTTGCAGATAGGATGTCAAAACATTGTTTCCTCGACGATTTTCTTGAGGAAAGGTTGTATGTGATACAACCGGAAGGTTTTGTCAATCCCGAAAGATGCTAATAAGTATGCAAAGCTCCAGCAATCCTTCTAAGGACTGGAGTGAGCATCTCGGAGTTGGAATGTATGCTTTGATGATGATCAAAGATTTTGGGTTTGTACAAAGTTTATGAGAAACTTGTATTTCCAAAGAAGTGAGTGGGAGCACTATAGAATTTCTGATGAGTATATGTTGTTGACATATTGATGATCAGAAATGATGTAGAATTTCTAGAAAGCATATAGGGTTATTTGAAAGGTGTTTTTCAATGGAAAGCCTGGATTAAGCTACTTGAACATTGAGCATCAAGATCTATAAGGATAGATCAAAATGCTTAATAATACTTTCAAATGAGCACATACCTTGACATGATCTTGAAGGTGTTCAAGATGGACCAGTCAAAGAAGGAGTTCTTGCCTGAATTGTAAGGTACGAAGTTAAGACTTAAAGCTCGACCACGGCAGAATAGAGAGAAAGGACGAAGGTCGTCCCCTATGCTTAAGACGTAGGCTCTTCAGTATGCTATGCTGTGTACCGCACCTGAAGTGTGCCTTGCCATGAGTCAGTCAAGGGGTACAAGAGTGATCCAAGAATGGATCATAGGACAGCGGTCAAAGTTATCCTTAGTAACTAGTGGACTAAGGAATTTTCTCGATTATGGAGGTGGTAAAAGAGTTCGTCGTAAAGGTTACGTCGATGCAAGCTTAACACCTATCCAGATAGCTCTAAGTAGAGATACCGGATACATATAATGGAGCAACAATTTAGAATAGCTCCAAGTAGAACAGTTATTTGGAATAGGTCCAAATAGAGCGTGGTAGCTGCATCTAGGAGATGACATAGAGATTTGTAAAGCACACACGGATCTGAAAGGTTCAGACCCGTTGACTAAAACCTCTCTCACGAGCAACATGATCAAACATAAAACTCATTGAGTGTTAATCACATAGTGATGTGAACTAGACTACTGACTCTAGTAAACTCTTGGGTATTAGTCACATGGCGATGTGACCTGTGAGTGTTAATCACATGGCGATGTGAACTAGATTATTGACTCTAGTGCAAGTGGGAGACTGTTGGAAATATGCCCTAGAGGCAATAATAAAAGTATTATTATTATATTTCCTTGTTCATGATGATTGTCTTTTATTCATGCTATAACTGTATTATCCGGAAATCGTAATACACATGTGAATACATAGACCACAATAAGTCCCTAGTGAGCCTCTAGTTGACTAGCTCGTTGTGATCAACAGATAGTCATGGTTTCCTGGCTATGGACATTGGATGTCGTTGATAACGGGATCACATCATTAGGAGAATGATGTGATGGACAAGACCCAATCCTAAGCATAGCACAAAGATCGTGTAGTTCGTTTGCTAGAGCTTTGCCAATGTCAAGTATCTCTTCCTTTGACCATGAGATCGTGTAACTCCTGGATACCGTAGGAGTGCTTTGGGTGTATCAAACGTCACAACATAACTGGGTGACTATAAAGGTGCACTACAGGTATCTCCAAAAGTATCTATTGTTTTATGCGGATCGAGACTGGGATTTGTCACTCCATGTAAACGGAGAGGTATCTCTGGGCCCACTCGGTAGGACATCATCATATGCGCAATGTGACCAAGGAGTTGATCACGGGATGATGTGTTACGGAACGAGTAAAGTGACTTGCCGGTAACGATATTGAACAAGGCATTGGATACCGACGATCGAATCTCGGGCAAGTAAAATACCGCGAGACAAAGGGAATTGAATATGGGATTGATTAAGTCCTTGACATCGTGGTTCATCCGATGAGATCATCGTGGAACATGTGGGAGCCAACATGGGTATCCAGATCCCGCTGTTGGTTATTGACCGGAGAACGTCTCGGTCATGTCTGCATGTCTCCCGAACCCGTAGGGTCTACACACTTAAGGTTCGATGACGCTAGGGTTATATAGGAAGCTTGTATGTGGTTACCGAATGTTGTTCGGAGTCCCGGATGAGATCCCGGACGTCACGAGGAGTTCCGGAATGGTCCGGAGGTAAAGATTTATATATAGGAAGTCCTGTTTCGGCCATCGGGACAAGTTTCGGGGTCATCGGTATTGTACCGGGACCACCGGAAGGGTCCCGGGGGCCCACCGGGTGGGGCCACCTGCCCCGGGGGGCCACATGGGCTGTAGGGGGTGCGCCTTGGCCTACATGGGCCAAGGGCACCAGCCCCTAGAGGCCCATGCGCCAAGATAAGGGAAAAGGGGAGAGTCCTAAAGGGGGAAGGCACCTCCGAGGTGCCTTGGGGAGGATGGACTCCTCCCCCCTCCTTAGCCGCACCCCTTTCTTGGAGTAGGGGGCAAGGCTGCGCCTCCCCCTTCTCCCCTGCCCCTATATATAGTGGAGGGGAGGGAGGGCATCCACACCTGAGCCCTTGGCTCCTCCCTCCCTCCCGTGACACCTCCTCCTCTCCCGTAGGTGCTTGGCGAAGCCCTGCAGGATTGCCACGCTCCTCCATCACCACCACGCCGTTGTGCTGATGCTGGATGGAGTCTTCCCCAACCTCTCCCTCTCTCCTTGCTGGATCAAGGCGTGGGAGACATCGTCGAGCTGTACGTGTGTTGAACGCGGAGGTGCCGTCCGTTCGGCACTTGATCATCGGTGATTTGAATCACGACGAGTACGACTCCATCAACCCCGTTCACTTGAACGCTTCCGCTTAGCGATCTACAAGGGTATGTAGATGCACTCTCTTTCTACTCGTTGCTGGTCTCTCCATAGATAGATCTTGGTGTTACGTAGGAAAATTTTTGAATTTCTGCTACGTTCCCCAACACTTTTCCCAAGCCTGTTTAAGCAACATCTTGAAAAAGTTGGTGCAGGAAGCACCGAGTCTTGCAGCGGTGAGGACGTCGGAGCGGCGTGCAATTTCTCCCAGAGGATCGTCGTCCAAGGTCTCCCAGCCCCGATGAGGAGGAGAACCGCCTGGCGAATCCATGGGAGCAGCGACGAATTGCCTTCTCTTCAGGGGGAGGGGAATTGGCGAGGAGGAGATAAGAGCGTAGTAACCGCATGGCCTCGTCCCTTCCAACTGTACATTGTTCCTCAGCGAAGGGGTGAGGCTATTTTTTACTACTACTAGTACTAGCATTATGGAATGTTATGGGATTGCATTATACTGTAAATAATAGCATTAGTAAGAAATTTTTGGCACTAGGTATTAGTTTTTGGCGTGGATTAAGAAATTTTGGGTATGTTTTTGCCATTTTTTGTACACGCCAACTAGTGTCAAAAAACGTCTTACATTATGTGACGGAGGAGTATGTACTCGTATTGTAGCAGTACTAGTACTACTTTTCTCAACTAGTAGTGCGATGTACTGTACTTCTTGTCTAGTTCTAGTATAGTGCACCAGTTTTGAACTCTTGAATCTTAGGGCCAAGGAGTTACAGTTGGAAGTGGAGGGTACTACTGTTCTCTAGAACCATCGCTGTACTATCAATGCAGGGAAAGTACACCTGCGTAGTGGCCTAGTGGGTACTCTCGGTGCTCTATTCAGTCGCTCCTCTCACGTAGCTGGCCTACTCAGCCGCTCCTCTCACGCACACACTAGCAGCCTGTTTATCAGCGACGGTTACTGTGGGGGCAGAACATTTGAGTTATTTGATACAGCGAGACTAGGCTTTTCGCTTCCATTTGTGGAGGTGTAATGGATCTCTTCGAACTTTGTTAGTAGTTCCTTCTTTATGAATGAGATGAAGCAAAGCTTTTGCCTCCGTTTCAAAAAAACATGTAAATAGGAATTTCTTTTATAGTAGGGCCGATAATGGAGTGAAGTCCATGCGTGCAATGCCACAAGCTACAGAGTAGTAGTAGAGCACTTTACGTACAGAGCCATATTGCACAGTTCCCAATGCCCTGCCAGGCTTTTCCGGTTCCTCGGGATTAATTGGGAGGCGCTAGGTTAAATATGCTACTAGCTGATGAGGAAGCTGCAAGCGAGGTGCGGCTAGGGCGAGCACGCGAGCCACGGGATGCTGGGAAGGAAAACCCGTTCACGTGGCTAGGCTATCCAGTGCACCCAGATTGTGGGGCCGCAGGTCTGTTTGACTTCAAAACTCAAACTACTCATGTAAAATATTGGATCGCAATGAAGTGTAGTAGTACTATTTAGAAAAAAGGCCGCCGTGTGTTCGGCCGAGATCGAACCCACAAAACGAGGTATACACTCTCGCGACCACTAGTAGTACCCGTTGGAGTACAACGCAACCTAGAATCGCCTTTTGTCGCTAGTAGTACGTACATTGTTCCTTACAAGAAACCCCTAATAATGCAAGAAACCACTAAAATGCCAAGAAACTACTACCACTTGCATATGTGGCAGACTTAAGATAAGACTACCTTATCAACCATTGTACATGCTCTTACCAACAAAAATCCTCGAGTGACCTCCTACCTCCGGCCCGTCCACCTAGTCATCCTCGGACATGGGACGCGGCTACCGCCGCCTGCAGAAGGCGAGGTCAAAACCGCCGGCGGTGCAGACCCATGTTGCGGCAGCCCAGATGCCAGCTCTGTCTGGCTCTCGCGGCTGCTAGCTAGCCAAGATAGCTCCGTCCAGATGCTTGTCTGCAAGGTTTGCTAGCTAGATTGGCACGGCAACACGGCGGCTTGCTCGCGCATGCCGCGCTAAGGCCAGCCATCTGGCTCGAGCGAAGGCCAGCGTGGCGGCTTGCTCGCTCGTGAGTCACGCTCGGGACAGCCTGCCAACCCGTGCGGAGGCCAGCGCAGCGTCCGACCCGTCCTACGGAGCGGCAGCCAACTCGCTCATCACCGGCGCCACTGACGAACACGCATCAGTACTGTTTGAAGTAATGTTGAGGAAAAATAATGATTTGAGGGGGAATAACATGATAGAAGGTCAGATGTGGGTCCCTTGTGTCAATGGTCAAACAAAATGTGTTGGTTTAAGCTGCCTCGTCAGCACGGACGTGTGGGCCAACCCTGTCATAAATGGGTTTAAACGAACCTAATTGGTAGGAGTACTAGGTAGTAGTTTTGGGTGTGGATTAAGAAATTTTGGGTATGTTTTTGCTATTTTTTGTACAATAGATTCTTCTTAGGGCTGGTTGAAGGTGGTAGTTTTTTTGTTAAATTGTAAGTGCATCTAGTGCCCCTTAGTGATTTTGGTGTATTGAAGACTTATAGGTTAAGGGACTAATGCGTTTGTGAGTGTACACAGGTCTATAAGTCTATGAGGAGTTTGATATTTACAGAGAAAGTCGACCCCTAAAAATGAAGTTCTTCAACTGAAGACTTTGATATTCTGAAGACTTTCTAAAGACTTTGAAAGTGAAGAAATTGGTGTGACCTTGAAGACTTGGTATTCATTTGTGGAACATGAAGCGTGAAGACTTTTGTTTTCGTAGTTTCATTTTCTCCTTCTTGAGTCATAGGAAACACCGTACTGTTAAAGGGGGTCGAGGAAATACTAAGGAAAAATTTCCATGTGATGCTCAACTCAAAATCCTACACCTACCAATCCCTTCGAGTGAAGCCTTTGGAAATCTCATACAGTTCAGTCACTTTCTTTAGTGACAGAGACGAAGTTCTTCTGGTCACTGATGAATTTGTTCTGACTGAGGAGTTAGGAATTCGTCAGTACGAATTACCTACACAGTGAGGAACATGATAGCCCTGAGGAATTTGAGAGTCAAATTTCCGACCGTTGCTGTGCTGCGCACCAGCTGTCCCGAAATATCTTATCCATCTAACGGTCATATCATTGAAGGGCATTTATGTCTTATCATGTCGGGCTGCTCCCTAGGCTATAAATAGCCGCCCCCCTACAACCACTAGCTGGTTGGCTGCTCCGAGAGAACTTGACACTTGTCATTTGAGAGCAACCCATCCTCCGAGGACTTTGAGCGAAAATCATCGAGTGAGGAAAACCCAAAACCAAACCCCTACAAACCCAAAGTGATTGAGCATCACTGAAGAAATTGATCCTGCATGGATCCGACGCTTGTTACCTTTGAAGACTGTGCTTCTTCCAGACGGTTAGGCGTCAAGGTCTAGAGCATCCAAGAGGAATTGTGGATCGCCGAGTGACCAAGTCTATGAAGGTTTGGAAGTCACCTGAAGACTTACCACGAGTGATTGGATGAGGTCTGCGTGGCCTTAGTTCAAGGAGAATACGGTGAGGACTGGGTGTCCTGAGCTGCGTGCTCAGCGACTGGGTGTCCGGGACTGCGTGTCCTCGAGTTTAAATACTCAGCCGCTCCAACCAGGCGTACAACTGAGACAGCAGTTGGAACTGGTCTACCAAATCATTGTCTTCACCAACCTAACTGGTTCTATTTCCTCAACCCTTTCATTTCCTCATTACTGTGTTGAGTGTTTGTTCATATCTGTGTTTGAAGACTTTGAGTGAAGACTTTCTCAATTTCCTCAGTTCAATTTCTTCAGTCTGTTTGTCTTCATCTTGTGTTATCCTGTGATTACGCTTTCTGTACTCTGTGCTAGTCTTCATTTCATCATGATGACCATGCGTGTATTCTGTTATGCTTACTTCTGAGTACTTATTCCGCTGCCAATAGTTCTTCGCTAAGGAATTTCCTCACCGACAAATTCCTCATTGAAGAATTCATAAAAATCGCCTATTCACCCCCCCTTTAGTCGACATAACGCACTTTCAATTGGTATCAGAGCAAGGTACTCCCTTGTTCTGTGTGATTTTGGTTTAACCGCCTGGAGTTTTAGTTATGTTGACCGCAGGTATGATCAAGGTCTCGGCTGGGTGTCCTACCTTTGATGGGACGGACTACCCCTACTGGAAAAACAAGATGCGAATGCATCTCGAGGCTATTGACAACGATCTCTGGTATGTTGTGGAAAATGGTGTTCCGTCTGTCTCACCCTCACTAAACGCTACCGTTGTGAAGAGATTCAAGCAACTCGATTCTCAAGCGAAGAATATCATATGTGGCCATCTGAGTAAAGGACAGTATGGAAGAGTGAGTGCTTTGGAAACTGCTAAGCTTATCTGGGATAGGCTATCCAAAGTGAATGAAGGAGTCTCAACTCAGCGTGACTCTCG
Organism: Triticum aestivum; assembly: GCF_018294505.1. Lineage (NCBI taxonomy): Eukaryota > Viridiplantae > Streptophyta > Magnoliopsida > Poales > Poaceae > Triticum > Triticum aestivum. The sequence goes on along the minus strand of NC_057807.1, from coordinate 337,041,246 downwards.
AGTTGATGTTCTTCGAAATCTCTTCAACCGCTTCAAAAGACTCAACAATGAAAATGTCCAACAAACCTTTGATCGCCTCACTGACATCTCAAATGAGCTTCAAGCCCTCGGTGCCACTGACATCACTGACCATGAGGTGGTGAAGAAACTGTTGAGATCGCTTGATTCCTCATTTGATACTCTTGGTCTGATGATACAAGAACGGGCTAACTATAAGTCTCTTGATCCTGCCGATATCCTCGAAAGGCTAAATACTCACGAGTTCCAGCTTGCTGAAAAGAGAGATCTCTATGGTTCGAGCTATGGCAAACCACGTGCCCTGAAGGCCAAGGTTGTTTCTGAGTCTGAATGTGAGGACTCTGGTAGTAGCCTTGGTGATCCTGAAGAATTGAGCCAGGAGCTAGCACTGCTCGTGAAGAAATTCCAGAAGTTCTCAAGACGTGGTCGCTTTGGAAAATCCTCAAGAAGAAGTGATTCCTCATCAAGTGACTATAAGAGAAGGCTGTGCCACAAATGCAAGAAACCTGGTCATTATATTCAAGATTGTCCTCAGTGGGAAAAGGAATTGAAGAAGAAGAAATACAAGGATTACAGTTCTGATGATGCGAAGAAGAAGAAGAAATCGTCAAAATCTTCGCCATCAAAATCCTCGAAGTCTTCATCTCACAAGAAGAGCAGCTCCAAGAAGGCTCGGGCATTCATTGGCAAGGAAATGGACTCTGAAGCTGAATCTGAGGAAAATGAGGAAGAGGAGGAGTTTGAAGAATCCGAATCTGTTGTGGCAAGTCTGGCCTTCGCTACTGCTTTCGTTAGCAAGTCCATCTTCAACACTGAAGAAACTGACTCCACCGACAAGCCTGATGAGGATAATGACGACTACGCTCCCACCTATTGCTTCATGGCAAAAGGTGCAAAGGTACTCAAATACACCTCCTCTGAATCTAGTGAAAATGAATCTGATGAGGATCTCAAGCCCAGCTACTCTAAACTTGCTAAGATTGCTGTAAAACAACAAAGGGCTTTTGAAAAGGTTCAAAACATGCTAGACAAAAGTGATGATATGTTTATTGAAGAAATGGATCGCACTAAAGCCCCGACTGAAAATCTTCAGAGACTTCAGTCAAGGTTTGATAACCTTCAAAGTCATCATAACACTCTCTTATCTGATCATGAGAAACTTTCTTATGAATTTCTTCAAAGAAAGCAAGATCTTGAGAAGCTAAGAGTGAGTTATGAAGATCTTCAGAAGGAGCGGGATTCATTACTTGCTCAACAAATCAGCACTTCTCAGGAAGAATTTGTTCCTCCATGCTTAAAGTGCATTGAACGTGAATCTGCTAATTCTTCACCTGAATGTTCAAATGCTTCAACTGTTACAAATTCTTCACCTGCCTCTGCTATCACTAATTCCTCATCTGAGGACATTGCTAGTATCACTGATGATGCAGGGCTGAAGGAACTGTACACGACAGGCATGTACAAAAGCCTCAAAGGGCATCAGATTCTTTGTGATGTGCTCAAAAAGCAGATCCTCAACAGAAACCTTAGGAAAGAGGGTATTGCCTTTGAGAGGAAACTTAATGCTGATGGAACATATTGGAAGCCTGAGCAGTACCCCAAAACCTCATGGGTTGTTGCAAAGGGGCCTCCAGTTGATCCATCCAATTTATCTGGCTTTACATGTGAATCTCCTCATTCTTCTGATGAGTCATTTGACTCCAACTATAAACTGTTCAAAGATCAGAATGGTGAAGTATTTGCTAGATATGTTGGGACTAACTGCAGGAACGGTTCCCCTATGAAGAAAATCTGGGTTCCCAAAAGTTATGTTGAAAGTCTTCAGGTGAATGTCCTCATGACACCACCTGTGAAGAATAGGAACCCCAGAACAAACTCTTCATATGGACCTAATTCTTCATATGGATCCAAGTCCTCATATGGATCAAATTCCTCAAATGGATCAAAGTCCTCATATGATTATCATCGTGCTAACAACTCTGTTTCGCAGAGTAGAGCTAAGGGCTACGAATATGCACATTATTCTTCAAATCATTATGTTCATAAGTCCTCGAAGAATTTCTCTGCGTATTCATATGCTTACCCTAACCCCTCTTATGTGAAACGAAATGGTTTGGCCTCTATGCCACCATTCTCATATGGTGCTCGCAGAGTGATGAACTCTTTGCCACCCCTTCAGATGTGGGTGGTGAAGAAAAAGAACTAATCTCTCATGCAGGGTCAGGTCTCCAGACGTGCCTTAACGTCTGAAGAATTTGCTGGGGACCTGACAAAAATGCCTGAAAGGACGCATGCTAACCATGATGAAATGAACTTTCATTTCACACGTCCTCATACTGCTATATCTGTTTACCGCTTGATGAAATTCATCTGATGAACTTGATATCATATTCTTCACTGATGAAGCATATGAGATTGGAAGTTACACTAATTCATCTGCAGGATGATCAACCCAAAACCACTGAATGGGTCCTCGATAGTGGATGTACAAATCACATGACTGGTGACAAGAATCTTTTGATGGATGCTCCCTTATCACCGTCACGTCTGAAGCATATCATCTTTGCTGACAAAGGCAAAAGTCAGGTATTGGGTCTTGGTAAGGTTGCGATCTCTAAGGATAAACACATGGACAAAGTCATGCTTGTTGAGTCCTTAGGATACAACCTCATGTCAGTCTCAATGCTTTGTGATCTTGATATGGTTGTTGTCTTTGGCAAGTATCGCTGTGTTGTGATTATGGAAGCTGACCATTCCAAAGTCTTCGAAGGCTTTAGGAGAGGAGATTTGTATATTGTTGATTTCTCTACAGGACCACAACCAGCCGTGTGTCTACTTGCAAAAGCTTCAGAAGGCTGGCTATGGCATCGACGACTTGGTCACGCAGGCATGAGGAATTTGCACACGCTTGCGAAGAAGAAGCATGTCATTGGCATTGAGAATGTCAAATTCCTCAAGGATCACTTATGCGGAGCCTGTGAAGCTGGAAAATGACCAAGGCCAAGCATCCAGCGAAGACTATCATGACCACTACTCGTCCATTCGAATTGCTTCACATGGACCTCTTCGGACCTAATCATTACTCAGCAGTCTCTAATGCTACATCTCTATATGGTTTTGTCATTGTTGATGATTACTCTCGATATACATGGGCACACATTGTTACTTACAAACATGAAGTGTAGGAAGTCTTCAAACGATTTTCCTCGAGGGCTTCAACCAACTTTGGTGTGAAGATCAAGCACATCAGAAGTGACAATGGAACTGAGTTCAAGAATTCCGGTCTTGATGACTATCTTGATGAACTTGGTATTACTCATGAGTTATCTGCTCCTTATACTTCACAAATTCTTCAAGAAGACGGCCTATGAACTTCTCACTGACAAGAAACCCAATATGAACCAGCACCTGAGGATTCTATCAAGTTCAAGGCAACTGAGGATGTCATTCCTACTGAAGAATTTGATGAAGAATTCATTCCAGTACGCGAAGAACGTCTAGCTGACGCACCTGAAGACAATGGTGCTGAGGAAAGTGATCAAATACCTCGACGACAACCAGCTCATCCTCGCGTTGCAAAAGAAGTACAAGTTGACAAGATCATCGATGACATTGAAGGGCCAGGTCCTCTCACACGCTCAAAAGCTTCACATTTATCTAACTTTTGTGGGCACTATGCTTTTGTCTCTATCACAGAGCCCACTAAGGTAGATGAAGCATTTTTGGAGCCGGAGTGGATTCAGGCTATGCAAGAAGAATTACATCAGTTCGAGCTCAACAATGTCTGGGAACTGGTCAAACGTCCAGATCCTCGCAAGCATAATATCATTGGCACAAAGTGGATCTACCGCAACAAGCAAGATGAAAATGGCCTTGTGGTAAGGAATAAGGCACGACTGGTAGCTCAAGGCTACACACAGGTTGAAGGAATTGATTTCGATGAAACTTTTGCACCTGTTGCTAGACTTGAGGCTATTCTCATATTACTTGCTTATGCTAATCATCATGATATCATCTTATATCAAATGGATGTGAAAAGTGCATTCCTCAATGGTAAGCTTGAGGAAGAAGTATATGTTGCTCAACCCCCAGGTTTTGAAGATCCAAAGAATCCTGACAAAGTCTTCAAACTTAGTAAGGCCATCTATGGCCTCAAGCAAGCCCCTCGGGCGTGGTATGATACATTGAATGAATTCTTCATGAAGAATGGCTTCACACCCGGTTCACTCGACCCTACTCTCTTTACTAAATCTTATGATGGTGAACTGTTTGTGTGCCAAATATATGTTGATGATATTATCTTTGGCTGTACTGACCAATGTTATAGTGATGAATTTGCCTATATGATGAGTGAAGAATATCAAATGTCTATGATGGGAGAGTTGAAATTCTTCTTAGGTCTTCAAATTCGTCAACAGCGCAATGGCATATTCATATCTTAGGAGAAATACCTCAAAGATGTACTGAGGAAATTCGGCATGCAAGATTTCAAAGGCGTCAAAATTCCTATGCCCACAAAAGGCCATCTATGCACTGATGAAAATGGTATTGACTTCGATCACAAGGTATACCGCTCCATGATTGGTTCTTTATTGTACTTATGTGCATCTAGGCCAGATATAATGCTTAGTGTTTGCATGTGTGCCCGATTTCAAGCTGCACCGAAGGAATCACACCGTAAGGCTGTGAAGCATATTCTTCGATATCTAGCTCACACACCAACACTAGGATTATGGTATCCCAAGGGCTCTGCTTTTGATCTCATTGGATATTCTGACTCTGACTATGCTGGTGATCGTGTGGACAGCAAGTCAACTTCTGGCACTTGTCATTTCCTCGGACGATCTTTGGTCTGTTGGTCCTCGAAGAAACAGAACTGTGTATCACTGTCTACTGTGGAAGCTGAATACATTGCTGCTGGCTCTTGCTGTGCTCAACTGCTTTGGATGAAGCAAACACTCAAGGACTATGGCGTCAACATGAAGAATGTGCCTCTCCTCTGTGACAATGAGAGTGCCATCAAGATTGCTCACAACCCAGTTCAGCACTCGAAGACAAAGCACATTCAGATTCGTCATCATTTTCTTCGTGATCATGTGTTGAAGGGCGACATCTCCATCGAGCACGTGAAGACTGAAGAACAGCTAGCCGATATCTTCACTAAGCCCTTAGATGAGAAGAGATTTAGCAAGTTGCGGTGTGAGCTAAATATCTTAGAATCTTTGAATGTTCTTTGAAAAAAGACACACATCCTAACACTTATGCAAAATTGATGACTTAGATGTGCAACACATGAAGAAACGTTTTTCTTCAATCAATGAAGAATAACACTCTAAGTGTGAAGAAATTAATGAAGAATTTGATTCTCAGAGCCCTACGACAATTGTACGCGGTGTCTGAAATCATCATTCTTATACGGTGGGTCACGCCACCACAAAAAGTTGAAAATCTTCAATTTGAAGTTTTTCCTCAGTTTTGAAATTCTTCAGTTTTTCAAATTCTTCAACTTTTCAAAATCTTCACTGGTTCCTTCGTTTTTCTTCATTGGCTATATATATATATATGAGTTTATGTCCTCTACAGCGTTCACTTATAGCTATTTCTTCAAGCTGCTTTTTATGCTAAGTGAATGTGATTGGACCCTTCCCCCTCTATGCTATACTCAACCCAATCTATTCACAAATTCTTCATGTGCGTTCTATTTGAAACTCGTTCAAAATCTTCACTGTGTCCTGGTCAGCTGAAGAAATTGCGAACGAAACTTTAAAACAAATCTTATCCAAATTTTCGGTTTTGCCGCTCAAACCGTTCCGCATCCCACGATGCATTATTTTACTCACCCACGATCGTACACGATCTCCACTACACAGTACGTGGGTGACACATGTCGTGAGAAGGAGAATGGTCAGGGGCACGTTCGTCCCAAATCTTCGGGCAAACAGTTTTTCACCGTGTCTATAAATACCCCTCTCCCCTTCCTCACTTCATTTACTCTGCTCGACCTCTCTCTCCCGCTCGAGCTCCTCAAACCCTAGCACCGCCGCTACTCCATCGTCGCCGGTGAGGAAGAGCTTCGCTGCCTCGACCTCGTCGCCGTCGTACTCACGCCGACCGCGGAAATCTTCACTCCGCCGCCGCCGTAGTTGTCTTCCTCCGCCGAGTTAGGGCAAGGAAGATCTAACCTGACGAACTTCCCATCTGTTCTTCTCAGTTCGTCGTGTTCTTCACTTCGGGTAATTAAAAGTTACTTTTATTACTCGCTTTGATTCTCAAGCTTTCCTGAAAATCTTCAAAGGTGTTTATTCTTCAAATCTTCACACATATGAACACCACACACATCATATGATCTTGAACTGTTTCTCTAAGCAATCATTTTCTTCAAGGTTCCCTAATTGTGTGGATCTTTGATCTGTACAACTCTGGAACCTAAGACAAGAACGCTTAGTGAAATTCCTCAAGGTTCATCTGGTCAAATTCCTCAAAACTTGTCATATGACCTCTCCAAATTCCTCGCACCTGTACTCTATTCACAGGTACTCATGTATGCTGCTGAATCACTAGGTTCTCATCAACTTAACTCATTTGCAGCGTTCCTCGAAGAAAAACTGCATACTTCTTCAGAGAACTCAATTGTTCAAATTCCTCAACTGAAGAATATGGCAGACGGTAAGAAGCCGCAAAAGGGAGGAAAGAAACCTGAGGTTATGACTGCGTTTGAAATCCCCGAGGAAATTTATGCTGACTATTGCACACCAGATGAAGCAAAATTTGGCAAAGAAAACAAAAATCAGCGCAAGGTGCGCATTCAGAAGATTGAACGGAGATGGGCAAGGGAATGGAGGGAATACAAATATGTGACTCCAAAGTACATGAAGAAATTCGCCCTCAATCCTCCATGCCCAAGAGCTCCATTGGCACCTGGCCAAGTAGCTGATCCCACAAGCATCAAACGTGGTGAGGACTTTCCTGAAGAATGGGCTAAGCGCCAAGCTAAATTGGCAAGACAAGCCAAGGAGGCAGTGAAGAAATTCAATGAGGATTCTGCCACTGCTACTGCTACTGAGGCCTCGGTCAAACCAAGGAAATCCATGCCAAAGAAGCCTGCTCGTAAGCCAAGTGCTTCACCAACAGCGCCCTCATGGCCAAGTTCCTCAGCAGTGCCCTCACGGCAAATTCCTCACACTACTACAGCTCCACCAAAGTCCTCAACAGCTCCTTCAAAGTCCTCAGCTCCTGTGCATCTGGCTACATGTCAAAGGACTGCTGGTTTCTCGATTGCCTCTGGTGTTTCAGCAAGTTCCTCAGCTGCACCAAAGTCATCATCTGGCCGGACTCTGCTGAAGACCAAAGCAACAGCTGGACGAGGTCCTCGTCCAAGTCCAAAGAAGAAACAGGTCGCATTCCATGTGCCTTCTGATGATGAACTTGCGGAAATCATCAGAGATCGCCAAGAACGGGCCACTAGAGCCAAAGGCACATCTGCGCCACTGCTGTTGGATCTGAGGAAAATCCTCGATTATATTGATCTCTGGCACAAGGATCCAAACACCCCGATGCCTGATTTTCATCTGACCCCTGGACAAAGTCATATGTTGACCCATTTCATCACTGAAGAGAAATGGAAGTTTGAAAAGGCAAGAAAGATCAAGAAAGCTCAATACAAAAAGGAGAAGCTCCTGAAGAAAAACGTTGTCAGAATGACACCTGAGGAACTTCTCCAGGCTCAGTCTGAAATTCAAGCCCTCAGCAAGGACTTTGATGCCTACTATGCTGATTGGCAAGGAGCCAAAGTAAGATTCGTCAATCTGACGAAGAAATTCACCAATGTTGTTGCCCCAACGCAACATGAAAATCCTCAGGCTGGAATATCAGCTCAGCCGACTGAAGAACATGCCAGCACCGCTGATGAAGTTCAGGCTGCTAATGAAAATGCTAGTTCCAGGGCTGATGATCCCATTCCAGCCGCTGAAGAAATTGCCAGGGCATCCACTAGTGGTGCGCCTGAAGAAACTGAAGAAGTCAGGGCAACTGCATCAGTTGCGCCTGAAGAAAATCAACCAGATTCCTCAGCTCCATCTGCACCTACACCAACACCAATTCTTCCATGTGCATTTGATGTGAAGATAACCAAGGCTGCAGAGCGAGCTGCAGTGAAGAAAAGGAAGGCATCAGCTTTGTCAGATTCTTCGGCTGCGAAGAAAATGAAGCCAATGACCAGCTCACTCGGAAATCCAATTGATGCTGTTCCGATTTCCTCCATGCCGTCAAAGGACCTTGTTCCTTTTGGAGAAGACTATGAGATCCCAATCGGATCTGATGAAGAACATCATTCTGCTGCTTCGTCGGAGCAGATTGATGAAGAAATTGAAGTGGACGCAATCCCTTCAACGCCAGTCATTTCCTCACCTATGCCTCAGTTCACAGCTGAAGAGGCTGGTGTTGAGGAAATTGAAGATGAAGATGTGGATATAGGGTGCACCACACCTGTGATGAACAATGAATTTTGGGAGAGTCAACATCCAAATTCTCCAGTCTTCACCCCACTCCAACAAATACCTCAGTCCCCTGCACCAACAGTTCAAATGGGCTCTGAAGAAACTCAACCCACTCTCTCTGTGCATGAAGAAATTCCAGCCACTAGTGCTGATGAACCTGCTGCTGCTAATCCTTAGACTGCACCTATTGAGGAACAAGAAATTCCTCAGCCTGAAGAACCTGAACTCGCGATTCCTAAGGTGGTGATGCAACTCACTGACACCCCTCTGCCAAAGCAAAAGAATCCATTCTCAAGCAAACAGAAGTTCAAGGCTGAAGATTTCTTTGCCGAGCATGTATTCTTCACTGATTATAATCCATATGATCCTGCTCGCATAAGGAAGAGGCGTTTCTGGACTGCCAGCCAAGCCAATTTCTATTCCTTAGTGCTCTTCAACAAAGACAAAGTCTTCGATCATGCACATATTCCTCATGTGGACATGGAGTCGCTACCCGGCTTTGAGCCAGTCCTCAGTGTTCTTCACGACGCAGGACTTCTGAATTTCTGCATTGATATCTGTGACTGGAATGAAGAACTCATTCTTCAATTCTATGCAACTCTGCACATCACCGGAGACGCTGAAGACGTGAACTCATGGGTATTAGACTGGATGACCGAAAATACTCACTACAAGGCACCAGCAACTGAATTGCTTCGTGCTCTACCACTCAGTCCTCAACTTGATGATGCTCGTTGTATCTACAACGAACCAGAACTTTCAAATCACTATATGCAAGTGCTAATGAAGCCTTTGAAGCCAAGGCAGGCCCCACGAACCAAATTCCTCGTCAAGGAATTACTGTATGTGCCTCAGACTGTCTATCGAATTCTGACGAAGACAATGAGTCCCATCAAAGGCCACGACTCAAATGATGAAGAAGTCGTTAGCATCATGAAGAATATGCTTTTCAACATCATTCATGGCGTTCCCGTCAACTTCCATGATTTCTTCATGAGGACTCTGGCCAATATTGCTATGTCACCATTCGAGCTGAAGCCCTATGCTCCTTGGATTATGAGATTCATTAGGGCAAGATCCTCACTGAATTACAAAGCTGACACTCTGAACCACGGTAGCTACTTGCTCCCATTGAAGTCCTCAAATGGACAGTTTCATCAGCTGATGATAAAGGCAAGGCCGCTGCTGTGATCGATGAAGGCATTCGTCCATTGGATGGTCAATTTCGCAAGGCTGCATCTTACTCTACCAATGACGATTCCGCCACACATGACTCTACCGCAAATACCTCAGCCAAGCAAACTCCTCAAGCCACAGCACCCAGGGTGATGACTGATCGTGAGTTACTCCTCAGTCTTCATCAGAAGGTTGACCGCAATCATAAATGGGTCAAGCGTCAGTTTGGTTCAATTCTTCACAACATGACCTCAACACACAATGCAGTGAATAAAAACCAATACTACCTCCATGAAACCTTCAACCGTACCTGGGCTGTTCTCTCTCATGTCTATAGCGCTGCAGATCTGAAGAATATGGGTCTCAAGGAAGAATTTGACTGGTCTGCACCTCAACCGAAGAAATTCAAGAAGGCCAAAGTTCCTTCCTTGGTGGCCAGCTCTTATTCTTCATCGCGTGACCCTGATGAGTATGAAGATTTGGACGACACTGCGGCAGGCCCTGCTACAACAAACAACCCCGACAACGCTGGCGCTCCTCCATCGACTTGAAATTCTTCAGGGGCGTTAGTCCTCAGTTTCAATCCTTTTGGTCATTTGATGACAAAGGGGGAGAAATCTGAGTTAGTCTTCAAGCGGGTCTATATTAAGGGCATTTTTTTAAGTTACAACTCTCGTTCTTCTGAAACTTTTATTTGGATCGAGTTGTAATCTTAAACCTGATGGTGCGCTGATACTTTTGTTGCATTATGCTCTTCATGCTTATTCCTCGTTAATGACATTGCACACATGCTGAATCTAATCAGGCACCATATTTCATCATGCATTTCAAATTCTTCATATTATATATCAAATGCGTGTATGAATTACAAGATATAGGGGGAGATCTCCATGATTCAACTCTTCAAATGTGCATTGCCTCAAAAGCAAATTCCTCACTATGCACATCTTCAGGGGGAGTTCTACTATATCTTGTAATCAAATTCCTCAATATCAGTGTATACACTTCATATGTTTATCCCCGTTGAAAACTTAACCTATGTTGTCATCAATCACCAAAAAGGGGGAGATTGTAAGTGCATCTAGTGCCCCTTAGTGATTTTGGTGTATTGAAGACTTATAGGTTAAGGGACTAATGCGTTTGTGAGTGTACACAGGTCTATAAGTCTATGAGGAGTTTGATATTTACAGAGAAAGTCGACCCCTAAAAATGAAGTTCTTCAACTGAAGACTTTGATATTCTGAAGACTTTCTGAAGACTTTGAAAGTGAAGAAATTGGTGTGACCTTGAAGACTTGGTATTCATTTGTGGAACATGAAGCGTGAAGACTTTTGTTTTCGTAGTTTCATTTTCTCCTTCTTGAGTCATAGGAAACACCGTACTGTTAAAGGGGGTCGAGGAAATACTAAGGAAAAATTTCCATGTGATGCTCAACTCAAAATCCTACACCTACCAATCCCTTCGAGTGAAGCCTTTGGAAATCTCATACAGTTCAGTCACTTTCTTCAGTGACAGAGACGAAGTTCTTCTGGTCACTGATGAATTTGTTCTGACTGAGGAGTTAGGAATTCGTCAGTGCGAATTACCTACACAGTGAGGAACATGATAGCCCTGAGGAATTTGAGAGTCAAATTTCCGACCGTTGCTGTGCTGCGCGCCAGCTGTCCCAAAATATCTTATCCACCTAACGGTCATATCATTGAGGGGCATTTATGTCTTATCATGTCGGGCTGCTCCCTAGGCTATAAATAGCCGCCCCCTACAACCACTAGCTGGTTGGTTGCTCCGAGAGAACTTGACACTTGTCATTTGAGAGCAACCCATCCTCCGAGGACTTTGAGCGAAAATCATCGAGTGAGGAAAACCCAAAACCAAACCCCTACAAACCCAAAGTGATTGAGCATCACTGAAGAAATTGATCCTGCGTGGATCCGACGCTTGTTACCTTTGAAGACTGTGCTTCTTCCAGACGGTTAGGCGTCAAGGTCTAGAGCATCCAAGAAGAATTGTGGATCGCCGAATGACCAAGTCTGTGAAGGTTTGGAAGTCGCCTGAAGACTTACCACGAGTGATTGGACGAGGTTTGCGTGGGCTTAGTTCAAGGAGAATACGGTGAGGACTGGGTGTCCTGAGCTGCATGCTCAGCGACTGGGTGTCTGGGACTGCGTGTCCTCGAGTTTAAATACTCAGCCGCTCCAACCAGACGTACAACTGAGACAGTAGTTGGAACTGGTCTACCAAATCATTGTCCTCACCAACCTAACTGGTTCTATTTCCTCAACCCTTTCATTTCCTCATTACTGTGTTGAGTGTTTGTTCATATCTGTGTTTGAAGACTTTGACTGAAGACTTTCTCAATTTCCTCAGTTCAATTTCTTCAGTCTGTTTGTCTTCATCTTGTGTTATCCTGTGATTACGCTTTCTGTACTCTGTGCTAGTCTTCATTTCATCATGATGACCATGCGTGTATTCTGTTATGCTTACTTCTCAGTACTTATTCCGCTGCCAATAGTTCTTCGCTAAGGAATTTCCTCACTGACAAATTCCTCATTGAAGAATTCATAAAAATCGCCTATTCACCCCCCTCTAGTCGACATAACGCACTTTCATAAATACTCTACTATTGTAAGTAGGAGTGAAAGTTAAGCTTTGGAAGCCAATAAGCAAGGCTAGTTACATAGCGCATATGTGTACATGATTGGAAGTAAATATCAACCATGAGTGCCTAATATCTTGATGGAAAACTCGAAACTATGGAATACTTTGAAAAAAATGCATGGTTGAAAATACTAGCAATGTTCATGTCCGCTGCAAACGAACCATAATTAGAATAATACTTATTCACAAACTTGGTACAAAACACTCTAATTTTGATATACATATGTCACTAGAGATATATTATGTTTCAATTAGAATATATTCCTTGGGCTGTTTTGGTGAGGTCAGGGAGGGATGAGGTTGGTTTTAAGATACTAATTATGGGTTTTTCTGCAAATTGGTAGACAAGTGGGATGTTGGTGAGAAAAGGCAACAACTTACCTCACAATCATTAGATGTAGATCTAATGATCAGAAACGATGGATGGCAGACACACCAGCATCACCAACTTAGTCTTGTTTAGGAGTACTAGCAAGATCCGTGCATTGCATGGAACATCAAGATGCATTTTTTTATAAAACACTTGTTGTGATTGACCCTTGCAGGAGTAACCCCATGTGTAAAAACTAATGATATCTCGAGAAATATGAGATAAGGTGAAGAGGAGTGGGGTGTGGTGGTGGTCGGACTGAGCAGAGGCATGGGGATTGACGACGCCGGCAGCGGCCACCAGGCCAGTTTGTTCCAGAGGCTTCCTTTCTTAATTCCTCAACAATGAGGTTTGTTGGAGATAAGGATGAACGAGGGAAGGCCTTGTCTGCAAATGTGGTGAGGGGTGCGGGTATCTTTTAGTTTAATTTCCATCCATCAGATATAGATCGGACGGTCTATATTGCAAGATGGCACACGTACCATCATCACTAACTTGGTTTTTTATAAGAGAAGAAATATATGTATGGAGATACAAACGTATTATCGATACTTGCTTCCGTAAACTAGCATCTATATTATATTCAACGCCTCAACATGTGGGGCCTTAGGACAATGACTTCTCGACTGTGTAAAACAAATATTTTCCCGTCGCCGACAAGGAGGGGGTGACGTCGGCGCGCTTTTTGGCTTGCTCTAGTCCTAGTAGTCATACTAGGTGGTCTAAGCACGTGTAGATTTATTCTTTTTCACATCTCGTGTTCGCCGTACTGCGATGACTATTGATGAATAGACGGTAAGTTATTCACGGGGAAACCCTTGTTGAGCGTGTTTGCGAGAGAGAGAGAGAGAGAGACAGTGTGTGTGTGTGTGTTATATGTTAGAGACTGAGGCAATGATAACAGATTCTTTGTGTCTATGTGTGTGGAGGATAGAGAGAGACATGTACATGGGGCTTTGTGTTGTGTAACATGGAGACACATATACATAATTAGGGAGTGAGTGTGTGAGATACACATGCGGACATGGGGAGAGATGAGGATCCAGATAAATGGGTGTTTGTGCGTGTCTGTGTGTGTTTGTGCACGCGTTTGTGTGTGAGAGGGAGAGAGTGTATGTGGAGTAGAGAGACCACTGATGATGTAAACCTAGTATAAGGGAAGGGGGAATGGTGTGACATGTGTAGTAGCGGGATAGCACAGGTGCGGGAGGGGGGAGCAGACTATTTGGAAGAGACATTGAGTGTGTGTGTGCGAGACGGGTGTGAGAGCGAGAGAAAGAGAGAGCTAGCGACGGAGAGAGATAGAGAGGAAGAGAGGGGGCGAGAGGGGTCGTTTGTGTCCATAAATGGCATATAGATAGGAAGACAATGTTGATTTTTTCCGAAATTGGCCTATTAACGGAGATGCAAGGGAAGCGAGTCATCGTGTGTGTGATAGGGACTTCATGAGACATCTAGAATAGATGGTGTAGAGAACAATGTGTGAAATCGAGAACGATTATACATTAGGGAGCTATGCAAAGAGTAACGACATATATGTATACAGGGAAGGAGCTGGGGCGGGTCCGCATGTGGGAGAGATAGAAAGAGGAGAGTGGTGCACAAGGAGACAAAGTGTGCTTGTTTGAAGTAGGGGTGGTGTGTGAGGTGAGTGCGCGAGAACCACATAACTAGGGAGATAGACGTTTGGGGGCGACGTTTTGTGTGTATGGGAAATATACACTCTACATAGTGCGTGTGCTTGGGTAAGAGAGATAGCGGGAGACCTAGAGAGTGAGGGAAGAGATGTGTGCATGCCCGAGAGACAAAGTGATAGAGACCTATGTTGGGGTCCAGACTTTACAAGAGAGAGGGGTGTTAATGTGCTCGTGTGTTGGTGTTTGGGGGAGAGAACGACTTCTCTATGTGTGGGTGTGTGTGTGTGGTGGTGGGGGGGGGGGGGTTGACTTCAGATAAAGAGTGAGGTGTCTATATTTGAGGGACTTTAGCGTAATTGAGATATTGTGCACTCATGGTTGATCAATTTGTTTCACAGTTTGTACTATGAGATAACGATACTTTTGAACATGTGTGATATACCTTGATGTACCAGAATTACAAACCTAAGATTGGAATTTTGGAATTCGACTCCATCATTAGCTTTTGTAATTCATTTAAACGGAGGTACATTTTTTAAGCCGGGATTTCATGATTTCAAATTCATATATCAAACCTAGAGATATACACATACGGGCACGTTCAAACTTTATAATCAGCCACTTTATTCATACACATACACATTTTTGCTTTTGTCATCATATTTAGGATAAACACATTTGGAATTTCATTTGAATTGGACCCTATGATGGTATTTGCTTGTAGTAGCTCAGTGATCCATATTTGAATTGAATGGACGATCTAAGTTTCGAGTTGGAGACATTGATTTCCAAAACTTGCACATTTTTTGCGTGCAAAACAAACAAATTGTCGGCCATGATATCATAGTCGGTCGTACGAGAGCAGAATACTTATAATTTTAGGCGCCAAAAGGTTTCAAACTTCCCGCTCACATCAAAATATCACGCGCCCGAAAGTTTAGCCCTGTGATATTCCTATTTTACCCCCGCCACATGAATGGAAAAGGGTTGCTTTGGTAACTCCATTGTTTTCCCCTCTTTGCCCCCAACACTTCCCCAAAGCCCCTCCCCTTCCCCTCCCCGACCCCCCCAACCACGGCAAGCCGCCGAATCTAGTCCTCCGCTGCAGCGGTGGACCTCACACCCTGCCAGATCTACCTTCCGCACCTTGGAACCCCCAACTGCCAACTCGCCACTTCACCGGAGCCGCTTCAGCGACTGGCTTGTCCACCGCTCCAGATCTCCTTGACCGCCATCATGGTCCACCGCACCGGATCTGCTTAACCAGCGCCCTCGTCCATCATAGCGTAGGCCCTTCACTGACTCCCTCGTCCGCCCCTTCGCTGGCCCTTCATACAAGCCCTCGTCCGCCACAACAAATCCGCCTCACTGAAAGCACTGTACAACGCGCCCGCCGAAGCCTTCGTCCACTGCACCGGACCCGCTCCACGGACGCCATATTCAACTCCACCGGCCCTGCTTTACCGACGCTGCAGCCTCATCAGGTTATTTCGATTTGTATTCCTTCGTTTTTTCTCTTTATCATGCAACTGTTCACTTACCACAGATGAGCTTTCTTGTACGTCAACAGGCGCCGCAACCGTAGCACCGGAGCCGCTTCAGCGACGGCGACAGCCGGCCCAAATTCAACCGCAACACGAGCACCATCGATGATCCTTAGCTATCAAGTATGACAATGGTACCCATACGCCATCAAGAATCAGGTACTATTATCCAACGGCCGGCACGTACGTTCACTTTCCTAGCATAAGCATCGCACCTTTGAATTTCTTCAGGGCATCATTCAGTTTTTCATGAGACGCGTTATTCTGCTTGCACCTGTAGGGCCATACTTCTGGCAGTGAACATGTTACATGTGCTAAATTACATACCAGTGCACATATAGTTAATATGCTATAGTTTTGTTCTGATGCCACCTGTTGGTTCCATCAGACTGCTTAATGTTCTCTATGCTTAATTACACATCAGCAAATGGGCATGTGGTTCTGTTGCTTTTTGTTAGTTTTACCCTACATTTTCTGATGCTAGCTATTACATCACTGCTCCGAGCCTCTGTTCATTACTTGTTTATGTGTTCTTGATCTTCCCAAGTTGCATGACTAATTTGATGCTTCTATTAATTATGGAGCTGCCAACTCCATCAAGCAAAATATTTGTTCTTTTGGGGCTGGCACCTCGAACAAGCATAAAAATAGAGGGAAGCAGATATATTGTCGTGTATGCACACCCCCTTCTTTCATTAGTTTAGATGAACCATTGATGATCAATTCGGACCAGTGCATGCGACTAAAATTAATTTTACCTAAATAGAGGGTGCAGAATAAACTACAACAACTAGATTTGCAACCATGGGATGCTGACGATATCTTCAAAGAACATTGCAATAGCAGCGAGGCTTCACAACAACATATGGTAAGCCAGTGTGTTTTAGTACATGTGAAATGTAATGCGAGTGGGCTGCTTTCTTGGCTTGTGCCCTCAACCTATAATCCTACCGAATTACAAATAGTCCAGTTGTCTGCTTTGCTGTATTGCTTGATTCGAATGCTTGTTTGTTGTTACGCTATACCTGAGTTGGCCAATATGTCAGTAGTGCCTGCTGTACTATCGTAAAGAAATGCATGCCTATTTCATTTGAGTCCTTAACTTTTCCTCTCAACTTCATCAGAAGACTGTCTTTGTAGTTTATATGAGGCCACACTGTTAAGTGCTTTCTCAGATTATTTCAACTGCTTAGATGCCTTGGCAACTTAAATATAGCGGTGGTACACTCCCTTCAACTAGGGATGTCAACTGGGTCCCATTTAATCCTGATTAAAGTCCACTAGTGGTATGATAGTTCAACAGAGTTTTTGTTTTTTGAGGAAAATGAACTAGGGAGGTAGCAAAAACTAACTAGATGGGACTGGCAGATGTCGTTTATTTGCCACTTACATCCCTAGTTTCATCTTACCCTTTTAATTTCTTTTCGGCTGATGCTGCTTCGAACCATTTAAATATAGTTTGCCATGCTCGGCAATAATTCATCCGTCATTTACCATGTAAGCTTACTGCCTGGATCATAAGATAACTATCTCTTACTTATGTCCAGCGGAAACCTTTCAGGATGCCGTTCACACTAGGACACAATGTACAACCCTAGAATCTATTTGTGGAAGCAGTGCACCATCCATGTTACCAGATAGTAGCAGTTCAGAGGCAACACCGCTGGAGAGCAGCCTGAGCATAGATATTATAGTGCTTGAGGCTCTACTAGAGGCAGAAAGAGATGGTGTGGCTGCCATGAATGAGGTAATCTTTATCTTGAGTCTGGAAATTACGGAATTAGCGGCACGCATTATGCAAGCAACCTTATTGGAGGAAGTAAGAATGTTGCATTTGAAGACGGAGGAGGTCCTGCTGTTTCTACTATCTGAAGCCCAAGGTAATCCCGGTTCTTCTTTAGATACATGTTGAAATTGTCATTAGATTATTGTACTTGCATGTTGTGTCATCTCTGTGAATGGATTATGTTGCAAGACCCCCTATGTTGTCCATGTGTTGTAATGATCCGGATTTTTTAGGCGAGGTAATCCTCAGTACTTGTATGATTGACATAAGGTGAACTGTTTTTCGTGTGAGCATATTTTATTGGTTGAAATAACTGTTTGGCTTAGAGTGTATCCAACCTACTGAATTAGAAGATCACGACATTTCTAAATCATAATCATATATAAAGGTGGAATAAATCTTTGTTTTGGTTTTGAAGAAATAAATAACAAAACGTATAATTATCTATGGATATTCGTAATCGAATACAAATTGGATTTGAATTTAGTTTGCCAGGGCCCAGGGCAAACGTGAATGCTAATTCTCCCAAGTTTTGAACGAAGCGGCTAAACACTCACTATAATTTGTGGGCTGCCCGAAGCAAGTGTTTGCGAGATGGAAATTACTGTCTACCCCTGACACTTGACATCCTTATCGACCGGATTTACACTACTGTCGATAGGGGTAGACTAGTAACTTCAATCAGATGTGACACGACGGCCTCTGAGCCCATTCATACATGGTGGGCGCCAAATGTGGGCGGCAAAACACATTTGATTCAAGCTCGTCCGAAAGACATGTGTCTCTTCCTCCATTACCCCATTCATACACGGTGGGCGGCAAAACAAACTCTCCTCGTCCAAAATTGATGTAGGCTAATATTTTAAATAGGGGCAGATGTGTAACTTCCATCAGATGTGACACAACCGCCGTACCTGCCATCTAAAGTCTTCTTCCCCGCCGCCAACAGCCATCGCACCCGCAGGACCCTCAACGTATCAGCATAGGCCTACACGGCGTCGCAAGAGAGGTGGTACTCTTCCATATGTGCTTAAGTTATTGATCTCACCCGGAAAATAGATCATAATTTGTTTACTGTACTTTTCTTGTCCATACCAAATCGTAGTGGCTAGTTGAAAGCAAACATTGGTTGCGAAGTAGCTTTGTCCGGTTTTCACCTTCAGATCCACCATGGCACGGGCACTATACTCATAAAGCTTATGGTTCCCCCCTTTATATTCACTACCATCATCGTAGGTGCTTCGTGTCGTGCTAGCACTGCTCCTCAAGACCTCAACCCAAAGCTTATGTGTTGAAATACGAATCTGATATGATGCTCATATCACTAAAACAGAGAACGTTTAATTGGTCACCTAATGTTCCTATATTCATTTCGAAAAGCATGTGTGCCACCCACTGGTCCAGCTAGTTCCACTTTCCTGATTTTTCTCTTGATGCTTAGGGTTTCTCCCTTTTATCTACTATACTATGATCTGCATAGGTGCTTTGTGTCGTACTAGCATTACTCCACCCTTCAAGCTAAACAACACAACACTCAGAATTCAAAAGCTTAGTTGTTCAAATATGATTGTGATATGATACCGATATTAGTTAACCGACACATTTAATTGGTTAGCTAAAGGTCCCACTTGATTTTCCAAATGCATGTCGCGACATATAGAGAGACATCATAATTGCATTTCTTTGTCACTTGTTGACCGTACTTTCTTTTCCATACCAAATCTTAGTTGTTATTTCAAAGAAAACATCGGTTGCTAACTACCCTTTGCGCGGTTTGCAGCTTCAGATCTGCCATCCCACTGCCATGGTTAACACTGTACCCATCATGCTTATGTTTTCCCAATTTTATGATGACCACAATCAGCCTACGTGGTTCGTGTCGTAATAGCACTACTCCACCCATCGAGCTAAACAAGCTTAGTTGTACAAATTCATATCTAATATTAGTAAAACTGAGAGATGTTTAATTGGTTAGCTAAATGTTCCTACTTTAGGTTCGAAATGCATGTGAGCCACATATGGAGAGACCGGAAATAATAGTATTTCTCTGTGCGCTCTGGTTCATCATGGGTGGCCAACCGACATTGTATTGAAAGACTTGTAATATCTTCAATCTGCTTGCTCTTCTGCTCTTCTTTAAGATGATACTCTTATCTTGCGGTCGACTGGTCAAGTCGAGTTGTTCTCCCTTAGTATATTTTGAATCTGTCAGGTCAAGTCGACTTGTTCTTCTTTACTATATGTTGAAGCTGTCATCTGCGAAGTGTCATCACTTCTGGAGCTCTCATATTTTGAGTAGTAGGCCACATTATATTAATGCACACAACAAATTATAGCATGCATGGCATCTTTTAAAAGAATTGCAGAGATAGCACAAAGGGGTTCACAGGGAGGTAGTATTGGATTAGAATCACTTCTGCATTACAAAGAAAATCTCACTTGTTTTTATGTTTTCATGCATGTCAGATATTGAACATTATCAAAATGAATATGAGAATGGGCGCATGAGAGGAATATTGCGGAACGATCCACTGGCTAACAAACTTGGCATGGTGGAGGATGTCCTATCTTATTCACCCATCAAGGTGCTTGCTCTAACTTTGCAAAGTTGTATTGGTCACACATATTTTGCATCTGACCTCTTGCATTACTTCTACTTTGTTACACCATCTGCTTAGTTTAAGCATCATATATGAGTATATGCCATACCTATTCATTTTCTGTACCTTTTCCATGTGTCGTCACACTATGTTTTTCCAGTCAAATGTTGTTCTTTCGTAATAGATGTTCGAAAGGAAGAGGGTGAGTGCAGATCCTCAAGGAGTACAAACTAGGTATTTGGAAAAGGTAGTGATACCTGTTAAATCAGATAGATCAGCAGCCACAGAAAACACAGGCTCAATTGTACCACACTTTACCCCTACTCCAGTGGCCAAACCCCTATTAGAACTGCTGGGAGCCCAGCGTCAGGTACTGTCTATGATATCAATTCAAAATTTGAACTCCTAAATTTCTGCTTGTGCCTTACCTTCTCTCTTGTATGAAAACTAATTTTAGATGAATCTCCTTGCTCAAAGGACCATACGATCTCAAAACAATAATGGGCTCTACATTGCTCTTGTCAGTACCTCTCTCCCTTTTGCCTTGTAACGCTGTACTTAATTAATTGCTATTTGATTATGTATCATCAGTCTGCACCTGAGCTTCATTATCCTTTGTTTTTTCCAATATTATTTGATCTATATTTACTCTTTGCAAAATGTAGAATAATGGCAACGCTTATAAAGAATTTTCTTTGGGGAATTTATTGAATTATCCTTCCATCAACATGGAGAAGGGCTTTGTCTAGCCCGTGTTAACATGTAATGTAAGTTCATCCTTCTTAAGCCTTCATAATTTGTTCTAGTATAGATTTGGATAGGCATCATTTCCTCCACTGCTGTTTACATCTGACTGGATGTTTGCAACAACTACCAGTTTCAAATTGTAGTTGTAAAAACATGTTCCTTATGCAGAACAGATCCATTTATTTGCTTATATAATTGTGAAACCTGTTACGTGTCTCCTTGTTTCTCTTTCAGAGTCGTATCTCTTACGCCAGGCAGAACTTTAGGAAAGATAGTGAGCCAAACCATCTTGAGGACAGCAAGATGACCCGAAGGTCCTGTCTTGATGAAGACAGTGAGTTGAAGCTACTCACCAGCAGGTGTGAGACAACCTCTGTGCAGTCGCTGCCTCAATCAGTTCGACTTCTTCAGTCTCAACTTAAAGCGGAAAGGCTTGCTTCAGCTCAGCTCTGACTTGAAGTCAAAGATGCAATGAAGATGTCAGAGGACTGTCGTGCGCACCATCATGCCTTAAATCTAGTGTTGATGCATCTATCGTTAACACAAGTGAGGTCTACTCAGCTTCTTTAGCTGTTTGGGGGGCCCAACCTGGCCAGGCCTAGTGCCTTCTGAAGTGCTCTCAGTTTTGTATATTCTTTTGTCGGCGCGTTTATTTGCACTGGTGGCGAACTTTGATGCCTAGTGGATGTAATATGTGTGATAGCCGTGATAGCCTAGCGTAAGTTGCTTGCTTATTTATTTCCTTGTTGTCTTGTTTATTTGTTTGCTTGTAGTCATAGTAGTTCTTTTTCTGCGGTTTGCTAGTGGCTGCAACAACCTATTTTTTAAAACTAGGCCACAATAACCATGGGCTAATATTTACTGTAGTGACACTGGGACTCCTACGGGCCGTAGAAACAGTGGGCCTTCTACGGGCCATAGAAACATTGGGCCTTCTACGGGCCGTAGAAACAATGGGCCTTCTATGGGCCGTAGAAACAATGGGCCTTCTACGGGCCGTATCATCAATGTGCCTTTTACGGGCAGTATTGATCGATAGGCCAAACATGGGCCAATAACAGGCCGCAATATGGCCGTAAATGGGCTAGAGTTGGAATTGTCCGTTCATGGGCCGACCATAATGGGGCATCGTTAATAGGCCGTATTTGATGACGCTATGAAAATGACCCAATGTATTAACGGACCACAAACGGGCCGAATGTAACCACGGGCTGAATTTGGCCCACAAGCAGAAAATGACAGTAACGGGCCGTAAGTAAAAGAATGCTGGAAATGAGCCCAAGAATAAATGGGCTCTGAGAAGGCCGAAAGATAACATGGGCTGGAAATGGCCCAACGGAATAACGGGCCGTTAATGGGTATAAAGTGATACACTATTCATTACGGGCCAGTTTCACCACGGGCCGTTAATGGGTGTAAAGTGATACACTGTTCATTACGGGCCAGTTTCACCATGAGCCGTTAATAGGCCAAGAGTTACATAGGGCCTCATATGGGCCGAAAGACATCATGGGCCATACATGGGCTAGAAGTGAAAACAGGCTGGAATCATATTGGATGGCCCAAATGACACTACTAGGCCTAATTCGAATAGGCCATAACGAGCCTTGGGTTAGCGGGCTGTAAATGGGCTATATGCGAACAGGCCGTTAACAGGCTTTACATGGGCCGGCCCGCCATCTTTTGACCAAGTTAAACAGGCCGGCCTTTTCATAGGAATGGGCCTCTATTGGGCCGTGCCACTTGTTGACGTATCATAGGCGCCTTCTGTCCAATGACTGGATGACATCTGTCCCAACGATGAGCCGACACGTGTTTCCTCCAGCCAATGATGATTTTACACATGGATAATCCCCATTGGTCGGGGCTGTTAACGGGTTATCAGATCCAAAACCCGACCCGATAGCCTAACGGTGTTCCGTTACGGTGGATGCCACATGTCGGTCACCCTTGACAAAAGCACTTTTGTGATGCGCGATTTATCGTCGTGGAAGTGGACACTTCCATGATGATAATTTTGGTAATGTCATGGAACACTTCTACGACATCACAGGTATGACTATCTTGATTCTGTCATAAAATCATCATGGATGTACATGCATGACAGAAAACGCGACCTACTATGACAAACACGTATCATCATGGAAGTGTATTTTTTTGTAGTGCATGTGGAAAGTATCATCCATGAATCAATTTCATTTGTTAATTGACAAAACAGAGCGACTACTGGGCACCTCACCGGTCATAAGGGCATGTACAATAATGCTATATTAGAAGTGCTACGTAGGATAAGCATTGAGGTGGAGGAGAGAAACCATAAGAAATGGTTGTCTTCACTTATTTAAAAGATGATCTCTTATTATAATATGTCTCACTACATTTTTAAGAATAACTAGTATTGAAGATAAAGATTAAAGATAACCCATTGTAAACATGTTTTTAATGTCATCTCTAAACTACATGCAATATTTAAGATACGATTGTTTTATCAATCACTGTAAATGCCATAAGCAATGTTTAAAGCGGAGCCTTTCCTCTCACACTGTAATTTCTGTTTGTCAGTTGTATTTACAAGTCTATTTGTAAGTCTCTCTAATATCGCGTGTATCATATGTTTATTGAAAGTAATTACCAGGGAGCCTCTATTTGTCATGTACGTGAAAAAACTGTTGAATTAGTCACTTCTTATCTGGAACGTTGGATCTTCCAATCATCCAAAACAAATCATGTATTTTTCATTTTCTTCCTCCTCAAGCACGCCCTAGCCTACCCCGCCAATATCGACCACCCATGGTCGGTGGGTGCTACCGCGCACCGCCTCGTTTCCCCACCCTCCCCTCAGCCTCCCCTACCATCGTTGTGGTCGCCGCCCAGGCCAGCCCTCGAAGCCCGGTATCACCAGTGAAGAACTCCGGTGATCCCCTGCACCCCCTGACCCACATAATATGCCAATATGACTAGAAGTTGTTGGTGCAATAGTAGGCCCCTTATGTTTTGGAGTTTGTTGACATAAACAGTATGGGACTTATGTGTTTGCTAGTGCACATAGAGTAACATGTCTCTGAAGTATCGAGGAGTTTGATGCAAACAACAAAGATAATCTCCCTGCGTGGTAGCAAAGGTTATCACCGAAGATGAAGCTAGCAAGAGTGACCCCTAAAAATTGTTGAAGTTCAAGCAATTGGTTCGGTTTCTGTTTGAACAAAATGACTGCGTTCAAGGAAGAAGGAATACGAAGTAAAGACGTAGCATTTGTTTCTTATTCTTCTTCTTTCTTTCAGTCATAGGACCACCGTACTATTAAGAGGGGTGTAGCGTTCGAAGCTTTGATTCTCTGATGCTAAACCCAAATCCTATGAAAGTTGTGAGAGAAATCTCTTTGTGCTCCGAGCAAATACTTGCCAACAAGAGAGTGTGATCTTCTTCATTGCGAGAGATTTGTCTCGGACTGAGGAGTTAGCATTACTTGTTCCTTAAGCAATGTTACCGTTGCTCCAAAATCAGACTGTGGAAAACGTGTCGGTTGGCCATTGGATGGACTTCATGTCCAAAATGGTCATTTCCCATCCGGGAAGGTTGCGGCTATAAATAGCCGCCCCGTGCCGGCTTTGTCCGGCGGTTGCTCCGTTTGATCCTGAGAAGATTGTTGAGCAACCCACTCTTTGAGCGATTTGAGTTTAAAACCCACCGAGAGAAAAACCCTAGAGCTAAAGAATTAGATAGTGGTTCAGCATCATTGGAATTTAAGTTTAGTATACTCTGCCTATTACTCTTGAGAGATGCAAACTCTCTAGACGGTTAGGTGTCAATTTTTTTAGAGACCAAGAGTGATTGTGGTTCTCAAAGAAGAAGTCTGTAAAGGTTCGGGGATCGCTTTCAAGCATCTACCACGAGTAATCGACATCGGTTGGCAAATCGATTGTCGAGGAGAATAGGGTGAAGAGAATTTATCTTCCGTGTTAAGTCACAACCCTCCAACCAGACATAGTCCTTGCGCAGAAGGACGAACTGATCTAACAAATACCTTGTCGCCATCAAGCATCTTCAGTTATCTATGTTACCCATGTTTACCTTCGACATATTTTCTTTCATATACTTGTACCAATCCATGTCTTAGTTTCTCTCTGGTACCGCATTTTAGTTCGTTGTAGTTTGTTTCTCATTCATTCCGCTTTTAGGTTCTGAGAAATTTAAGTTTTTCGAAGAAAAAATAAAACTCCCATTCACCCACCTCTGGTAGACATAATTCGTTCCTACAATTGGTATCAGAGCAAGGTACTCCTGGACTCTGCTCATTTTAGTCTAACAACTTTGTAGTTTAAGTATGTCTTCAGTGAACTACAAAGCATCTTAAGATTCCCATATTTGATGGGACGGACTACCCCTTCTGGAAAGAGAAGATGAAGATCCATCTTTGTGCAATAGATTATGATATGTGGAACATGGTGCAGTTTTGGCTCACAATTGTTGTGCCTCAAGCCCCTACTGACGAAGAAAAGAAGCTCATTCAGTTGGATGCTCAAGCCAAAGTTGAGATTGGTAGCCACCTCAATCGAGCACAATTTCTTCACTATCGCCAGTGTGAAACTGCGAAGGAACTGTGGACTTCCTCGAGAAGATCAATGAAGGAATTTCAACTTACAAAGAATCTTGAATAGATATTCTTCGAGCGAAATTCAATCGCTTCAAGTGCATTGGAAATGAAAGATGTCAGCAAACCTTTGATCGCCTCAATGACATAGCAAATGAACTTCAAGATCTCGGGGCCAAAGACATCACTGACCATCAAGTTGTGAAGAAACTGGTTCGCTCTTGACAGTTCATTCGACACTTGTCCTGATGATTCATGAAAGTCCTGATTTCAAAACCCTCGACTCTGCTGATATCATGGAAAAATTGAACACCCACGAGGAACAAGAAGAAGAAAAGAGAGATCTCTATGGCTGCATTCAATGCAAAAATCATGCTTTGAAGGTTGTAGATGATTCTTCCTCCGATGGAAATGTCGAAGAAGATTCAGATGATCCAAAAAGACTCAGCAAAGATCTCGCACTGATCACAAAAAGATTCCAACGCTTCCACAAAAGAGCCAGTTCCATAAAAGAAGTTCAAGCAACTCTGGGGGTTCAAAATCTTCATCAAAACCTGCTGGAGAATACACCTGTTTCAAGTGCAAAAAACCTGGACACTTCATTTCGGACTGCCTCTCTGGGAAGCTAAAATCCGTGCTAGTGGGAGATATGATTCGAGCAACTATCGAGGCAAAAACAAGAGCAAGAAACTACGACCCCGATGAAGATAAGAAAACGAAGAAATTCTTCAAGAAAAAGGAGAACTCCACTTCAAAATCTTCGTCAAGATCTTCATCAAGGAATCCATCCAATTCCTCCTCCAACCGCAAGAATACTTCTCGCAAGGCCAAGGCGTACATTGGCAAGGAGATGGATTCTGAAGAAGAAGAATCGTCTACCTCCGAAGAAGCTTATGAATCCGATGAGGATTCCTACTCGGGCATGGCTGGCATAGCATGTGCCTCCTCTCCTCCGAAAAATTTCTTCAGGAACCCGTCAAGCAATGATGAACCTCCTACCTAACGCTTCATGGCCAAGGATTCAAAATAAAAGGTATCCTCCAAACGTCACAAGGTTCACTCTAGTGATCAATATTCTTCTGATGAGGATGACTATGCTAAGTTGATCAAAATTGCCAATATCCAACAAAACTCTCTTGAGAAAATTGAGGGTTGTTGGTTGAGGAGATAGAGAAAAATCAGTCGTTGACCGGAGAGTATTCCACTCTCAAGTCAAGAATGGATGAACTCTCAACTCGTCATGATTTTCTCTCAGCTGACCACGAAAGATTGACCTATGATTACCTGAAAAGGAAACAAGAACTCGAGGCGCTGAGAGAGGCTCATGAAGATTTGATTAGAGAAAATTCTCTTCTCACCCAACAACTCAAGGATAAACCTGAGGTGTTTGTGCCACCTTGCTTAAAATGCCTTGAACAAAACAATACTGAATCAAATGTTGAATCATCTGTGAATGCTAACCCCTCAGTCGAGGAAAATGGTTCTATTTCCGATGAAAATGCTAGGTTGAAAGATCTTCTTTAGACAGGAATGTTCAAATCTCTCAAAGGGCACCAAACCCTTTGTGACGTTCTGAAGAAATCTGTGCTTCACAAAAATCCCAGAAAGGAAGGTATCGGTTTTGAAAGGAAACTGAATGAAAATGGCACTTACTGGGAACCGCATCAATATCCTCAAACTGTGTGGGTTCCTACAAAGAGCAAAATGCTCGATCCAGCATTATTTTCGGGATACAACTCTCCCGTACCTCAATATCCTGATAATGACTCTCTGGAGAAGTATAAGTTGTTCAAAAATCAACATGGTGAGGCTGTTGATCGCTATGTTGGACCAAACAGCAGAAATGCCGCCCAAGGAAAGCTATCTGGATGCCTAAGAAAACTATCGATGCATTACCTGTTACCACTTTACTAACCATGCTGGCTCAAAATGCTCGATATTTCCTTGAAAAAGTTTGACAGAATGAGTACATGCATACCTAATACAATCATTATGCTCACTCATCAGGAAGAATTTTCAATGCTTATTCCTTCAATTATGCTCGTTCTTCCTCAAGCAATAACTATGCTTACCGAAAGAAATCATATCCTGCTCGCTCTATTGTTTCGAAGCCACCTGCAAAGATGTGGGTGGTTAAGACAACCTAATTCTTCTGCAGGACTATGTCTTTGGGTGCACTAAATGGATAATGGATAGTAGATTCACTAGTCATATGACCGGAGACAAGTCGTTGCTTGTCGACCCGAGCTTAACAGCTTCTTCTCCAAAGTATATTACTTTTGGCAACAACAACAAGGGAAAGGTAATTGGGCTAGGTAAAATTGCTATATCCAAAGACAAGTCCATTGATGATGTTTTGCTTGTTCAGTCTCTTGGATTCAATCTCATGTCTATTGGCAAGCTATGTGATTTAGGCATGCTAGTTCTATTTTCCATATCCAAATGCATTGTCTTCATGGCCTCTGACAAATCCTTTGTCTTTGAGGGAATTAGAAAGGGTGATCTTTATATTGTGGATTTCTCTAAGGGTCCCTCAGTCCAAACTTGTTTGCTTGAAAAAGCAACCGAAGGATGGCTATGGCAGCATAGACTTGGTCATGAACGTATGAGAAATTTGCAGACCCTGGTGAAGAAAAATCACCTCTGTGGCATTCCTGATGTAAAATTCGACAAGAATCATCTCTGTGCTGCATGTGAGGCTGGTAAATTAGCCAATAAGCATCACTCATAAAAAACAGTCATGACCACAACAAGGCCTCTGGAAATTCTTCATGTGGATTTATTCGGTCCTCAAAATTATGCAAGCTTTGGTGGCAGTCATTATGGTCTGGTTATTGTTGATGATTTATCTCGATACACTTGGGTATTCTTTCTCGAAGACAAGACCTGCACTCAAGATATATTCAAAAGCTTTGCTAAGAAGGCCCCGAATGAATATGATGTGCGAATTAAGCATGTCAAAAGTGACAATGGAACTGAGCTAAAAAACACTCATATTGCTGAATTTCTCGATGAACATTGTATTACTCATGAGTTCTCGGCTGCATACACTCCCCAACAGAATATAATTGTTGAATGAAAGAACAGAACTCTCATTAAAATGGCGAGAACAATGCTCAGTGAGTACAAAACTACCATTCGCTTCTAGGCTGATGCTATTAACACTGCTTGTCATGTCATAAATCGAGTTTATCTTCACAAATTCCTTAGGAAAACTTCATATGAGCTTATCACTGGCAAGAAACCAAATGTTTCTTATCTACGTGTTTTTGGTGCACCTTGTTACATTCTTGATATGAATCATTCCTCCAAGTTTGCACCTAAGGCACATGAAGGTTTTCTTCTCGGTTATGGCTCAAACTCGCATATGTATCGTGTCTATAACTCTAACCACATGAAAGTTATGGAAATGGTAAATGTGCGGTTTGATGAATCTAACGGCTCCCAAAAGGAGCACCTGCCAAATGTGATAGATGAATGATGACCCGCAAGTATACGGGATAGTTGTAGCCTCTTTGGATAAGTAAGAGTGTCGAACCCAACGAGGAGCTAAAGGTAGAACAAATACTCTCTCAAGTCCTATCTGTCACTGATATGACTCTACGCACGCTTGACGTTCGCTTTAGCTAGAACAAGTATGAAACTGGAGGTACTTTGTAGGTGTTGTTGGATAGGTTTACAAGATAGTAAAGAGAACGTAAATAAAAAGTAGGGGTTGTTTAGATAAAGAAGCAATACAGTAAATATAGCGAGTGTGGAAAAGTGGTGGTAGGAGTTGTGGAATTGTCCGTAAGCAATTGAATACTTTACTAGACCGATAGCAAGTTTTATGTGGGAGAGGCCACTTCTAGCATGTCATCCCTGACTTGGAATTCTATGCACTTATGATTGGAACTATTAGCAAGCATCCACAAGTACTGACGTTCATTAAGGTAAAACCCAACCATAGCATTAAGATATACTGGTCCCCCTTCAATCCCGTATGCATCAATTTCTAAGCTAGGTTGAAGCTTCTATCACTTTTGCCCTCCAATACATAGTCCTATCAACATACAACTAACCCTATGGTGTGATCCACGCGCGCACTCATATGATGGTCACCAAAGGACAGCAACATAACCACAAGGAAATTAAATCAATCATAGCAATTCATCAACCACCAATACGACAATGAAAATCTACTCAGACATCATAGGATGGCAACACATCATTGGATAATAATATGAAGCATAAAGAACCATGTTCAAGTAGAGGGTACAGCGGGTTGCGGGAGAGTGGACCGCTATAGATAGAGGGGGGAAGGTGATGGAGATGTTGGTGAAGATGGCGGAGGTGTTGGTGAAGATTGCGGTGATGATGATGGCCCCCGGCGGCGTTCCGGCGCCACCGGAAGCAAGGGGGAGAGAGCCCCCCTTCTTCTTCTTATTCCTTGACCTTCTACCTAGATGGGAGAAGGGTTTCCCCTCTGGTCCTTAGCTCCCATGGTGTGGGAGGGGCAAGAGCCCCTCCGAGATTGGATCTGTCTCTCTGTTTCTGTGTTCCCAGATTCTGCCCCTTCACTGTTTCTTTTATATCCGGAGATCCGTAACTCCGATTGGGGTGAATCTTTCGCCCAGATTTTTCTCATAAAATTAGCTTTCGTGCGGCAAAAGAAGGACATCAACTGCCTTACGGGTGGCCCACGAGGGTGCCAGGCGTGCCCAGGGGGGGAGGGCGCGCCCCCCTGTCTCGTGGCCACCTCAGACACCGTTTCACATTGATTCTTCCTCCGGAAAATCCCAAATATTCCAAAATAATTCTCCGTCCATGTCAGGACCCCGACTCAATGCCACATCGATCTAGCATGTAACACCTCATATCACTTTGCGGCCTCACGCACGGTATCCCCACGGTGTCGCCTTACCTTTGTCCGGGACCGTTTGCGCCTTTTGGCACACGTATATGATGGTGTCGCTAGCATCCATATGATAAAGAGCCCGGGCTGACATGGCTAGTCGTAAACCCAAAGTGGCACTAACTTACAGGGACAGGCATCCATGACCCAGCATCGAACGTGTCGGTCATCAGCGAGTGAATCCAGGCTGTAGCACTGGGCTAACAGGACTCCGGCGAACCGGGCTGTAGCGGGCTAGCAGGACTCCGGTATTCATCGCGTGACATTTCCCCGAAGGGACAGACACAGGATCGAAGAAGGACACATGCCGGCCAACCTAAGTGTTCCGGAGCAGTAGCAAGCTACCAGGGCTCAGTGGAAGCACTAGGAGACATTTCCCGGTAAGAGAGTCTACTAGGGATAAACAACTAGATAGTCAGATCCCACACATAGCAGTACACATTACACGTACGCATAATATGCAAGTATGTGATGTACAACATGGCATCACAGCATAACTCAACAACTCAAATAGATAAAGACTCAGAAGAGCCATCACAGCATTATTACAAACAGGGGTCACATGACCCAACAGTCAGAGCAATCAAGCAACAAGCGGAAGCATTACATGTCTGAGTACAGACATCTATAAATGAAAAAGGCTGAACGCCTGACTATCTACAACGTCCGATCAAGATCGTAGCTGAGGTACTAGCTACTAGTCGAACTCCACGAGAACACTAGTAAGACCGAAGTCTCAGCTGCAAAAACATAAATAAAGCAACATGAGTACAAAGGTACTCAGCAAGACTTACATCAGATCCTATCGTACATGCATTTGTATCAAGAGGGTAATGTGGGGTTTAGTTGCAGCAAGCCAGCTTTGACTCTGTGGCTATCCTATTCTACGACTACTAGAAACTCTGGAGGTGAAACAACGTACACGAGTCCACTAATCACCACACAATACACTACTATGGATTCATCCCCGTCTCCCTACGAGAAGGCCATCCATAGCACTCACACTTGTCTTGAGCATTTTATAGTATCCACTTCAAGTTGTCTATGTACCATGTAAGCATCCAAGAAGTCCATAACCGCGGACCCGGCTATTCGAATAGATCATGTTAACCCTGCAGGGGTGTACTTCTTCACACACGCTCTCGCCACTTACCGCCATGTACACGTCATGTATCTCGGCAACCTTCAAGCGGAAGCCTGGCGAGGGTGTCGGCCACGACCTGACTAACCACACAAGACTCTAGTCCAGGTTTATCGCCTATTCGGGTTCCATCCGCAAGGAAATCCGGCCGGGGTGTCGCTTACGGCCCCAAACGATGTGAGCAGGGTTCCCGAGCCCACCATCCGGGTGCCACTCGGTACACCAGGCCACGTGTGCCTAGTCTGTCCCAAGCCCACCCTGCCGGGTGCCACTTGGTAGAAAAATAGCACTACCTACAAACACCAGAAACTAGTTGCGACTCCTGGACAGAGACCAAGTTGGTTAATAAGTCGAGAGGGGTCGAGTTACCGGAACCCAATGTGTGGTAGTATCGAGTCATTGGACAACATACATAGAACTCAGTGCTTAAGGACAGTTCCAGTGAGACAACCCACCATGTACTCCTACACGGCCTCTCACCGCTACCTTTACCAAATCGTGTTCACACACTTCACTCTCAGCATCAGAACATATCGTAACACTCCAATTCATTCCCAATGAACCAGACCTGACACAACTCTAAGCAATAGCAGGCATAGCATGGTAGGAACACAACAATGGCTTCAATCAACTCCTACACATGCTAGTGGGTTTCAACTATTTACTGTGGCAATGACAGGTCATGCAGAGGAATGGGTTCAACTACCGCAGCACAAAGTAGCAGATGAATCGTTGTTGTCCTAATGCAATAACTGAGAGCAGGAGCGAGAGAGTAGGGTTTTATTGAAATGAACAAGGGGGGTTTGCTTGCCTGGTAAAACAACAAGGGAGGCACTGCTTCACAGACAGGTACTCTGGAACGTCTCCGGAGCAGGACCTATCGAGAAGGAACGTGCCGGCAATCAATACACAATCATATGCAACAATATGATGCATGAACATGGCATGTAGATGTGATGTTGTTTGAGCTAATGCATCTAGTAAACATTTGGTTTGAAGTCCATTTGAACCAAAGGTTCAAATGCATTTCTAAATTAAGTCTCTTATATATGCCCTAATGTGTTTTCCCATATTCAGCATGTATAAGTTGGTTTTTCATGCATGAAACTAGTACATATGGAAAGGTTGCATTTTTCTGATAATTTTTCATATATAAATTATTTTAATCTGAGCTACGGTTGAATTGTTATGAATTTTTGAAGTTTAAAACAATTTCTGGAATTCCTGATTTAATTTAAATCCAGAAATTATATATTGCGTCAGCATGACATCATCACTACATCAGCGGGTCAACGCGGCTGTCCAGGTCAAATCTGACGTGTGGGACCCACACGTCAGTGACAGGGGGGTTAAACAGGGTTAGTTTAATCCTAATTAAAAAGATTAGTGGCGCTGGGGCCCACTGTCAGTGTCACAGTTAGTTTAACAGAGATAATTAGTTGCTAAACTAATCCTAAACTAAAATTAGCAGGGCCGGGGCCCACATGTCATTGACTCTGGGTAGTCAAACCCCAGGTCAACTGGGGGGGTTAGCGCGAGTTGACCGGTCAATCCCGCCGGCGTTTAGCCGCCGGCGAGGCCGAGCGCGGCGGAGGGGCTCGGGAACGTCGCTCCGGCGACCATTCGGGCGGCGGAGACCACGAGAGCGAAGCCCGCGCTCACGCGCATCCAGTGGAACACGCGGGAGGCTGCGGGGGCGGCGGAGCTCGCCGGAGCAGAGCTCACGGCAGCGGCCGGAGTTCGGCCTCGAGCGGGAGCACAGCTACGGCGCACGGGGAGGAAGAAGAGAAGGGGGAACAGGCGCAGAAGCTCATGGCGGAGGCGACGGGATGGTCAACAGGCTCGGGGACGAGTCAGAGACGACGGACGGGCGCCGACGATCTCGGGCGGCCGACGACGAAGATGACGGCGATGGCGGCTCCTCGGGGCACTCCGGCTTGCGTGGCTCGGCGAGGAGGTAGCTGGCGACGAGGCGGAGCTCCTGGGCACGACGGGGAGGCGAGGGGGAGGCGGTGGCTATGGCCACGGCGTGCGGCGGCGACGGCAGCGCTTCGGGCGCGGGGAGAGGGAGAGATGCAGGGGAGGGAGAGAAACGAGAGAGCGAGGGAGAGATCCGGGGCGGTGCTGGGCGCTTCTGGCGAGGCCAGGGCGTCGAGGGGGAGGGCACGCAGGCAGCTGCCGTGGCGCGCATGCGCGCGGTGTGCGGCGACCACGCGCCCTGTCCCTCTGGCGCGAGGAGGGGGACGACTGGCGTCGGCCAGTCAGCTGGGCCGAGCTACTGGGCCGATCGGGTAAGTGGCCCAGGTAAGTCTCTCTCCCCTTTTCTGTTTTCTTTTCTAATTTTCTGACATTTGTTTGGTTTAATAAAAATACTAAACCATTTTATTTTATTATGCCAATTTTTGTAGGGGCTAATGGTATTATTCCAGAGCTCCTCAACAAATGGCACAATTTTGGACATATAAAATATATATAACATTTATATATCCAAGCAAATAATTATTGTATTAATTCCAAATGTCCAAAATAAAATACTTATGAGGTCCTCAAAATATTGGTTTGATTTTTTTATCTCTGTCCAATATTTTCAGAGGGCAACATGAGCATTTTCTTGGACCCTTTTGGAGAAATTTTTATTTGGGTCATTTCCAAAAATGAATCTGAGGGTTCCACCAATCCTCATTTCAAATTTAAATGAAATTTAAACATGATGCACAAATGACTAGCTAGTCTAGGTCATACCAGACTAGGGATGTGACAACTCGCCCCCACTTGAAAAAATCTCGTCCCGAGATTCAGGGGTCGACGGAAAGAAAGCGGGGTACTCCAGTCGAAGACGATCTTCTCGCTCCCAAGTAGCCTCTCTCTCGGAATGATGAGACCACTGAACTTTGAGAAACTTGATGTTCTGACGTCGGGTAACACGCTCTGCTTGATCAAGAATGCGAACCGGGTACTCTCGGTATGTGAGGTTATCTTGGAGATCAAGCGTTTCGTCGTCCACTCCGCGGATGGGATCCGAGAAGCAACGCCTGAGTTGAGAGACGTGGAAGACATCATGAACTCGAGAAAGATGTGGAGGTAGTTCCAATTGGTAGGCAACCTCTCCTCGTTTAGAGAGAATACGAAAAGGACCAATGTAACGAGGAGCCAACTTGCTGAAGGAAATATGCCCTAGAGGCAATAATAAAGTTATTATTTATTTCCTTATATCATGATAAATGTTTATTATTCATGCTAGAATTGTATTAACCGGAAACATAATACATGTGTGAATACATAGACAAACAGAGTGTCACTAGTATGCCTCTACTTGACTAGCTCGTTAATCAAAGATGGTTATGTTTCCTGACCATGAACAATGAGTTGTTATTTGATTAACGAGGTCACATCATTAGTTGAATGATCTGATTGACATGACCCATTCCATTAGCTTAGCACCTGATCGTTTAGTATGTTGCTATTGCTTTCTTCATGACTTATACATGTTCCTATGACTATGAGATTATGCAACTCCCGTTTGCCGGAGGAACACTTTGGGTACTACCAAACGTCACAACGTAACTGGGTGATTATAAAGGAGTACTACAGGTGTCTCCAATGGTCGATGTTGGGTTGGCGTATTTCGAGATTAGGATTTGTCACTCCGATTGTCGGAGAGGTATCTCTGGGCCCTCTCGGTAATACACATCACATAAGCCTTGCAAGCATTACAACTAATATGTTAGTTGTGAGATGATGTATTACGGAACGAGTAAAGAGACTTGCCGGTAACGAGATTGAACTAGGTATTGGATACCGACGATCGAATCTCGGGCAAGTAACATACCGATGACAAAGGGAACAACGTATGTTGTTATGCGGTCTGACCGATAAAGATCTTCGTAGAATATGTAGGAGCCAATATGGGCATCCAGGTCCCGCTATTGGTTATTGACCGGAGACGTGTCTCGGTCATGTCTACATTGTTCTCGAACCCGTAGGGTCCGCACGCTTAAGGTTACGATGACAGTTATATTATGAGTTTATGCATTTTGATGTACCGAAGGTTGTTCGGAGTCCCGGATGTGATCACGGACATGACGAGGAGTCTCGAAATGGTCGAGACATAAAGATTGATATATTGGAAGCCTATGTTTGGACATCGGAAGTGTTCCGGGTGAAATCGGGATTTTACCGGGTTACCGGGAGGTTACCGGAACCCCCCGGGAGCCATATGGGCCATCATGGGCCTTAGTGGAAAGGAGAAAGGGGCAGCCCAAGGGGTCTGCGCGCCTCCCCCCTTCCCCTAGTCCTATTAGGACTAGGAGAGGTGGCCGGCCACCCCTCTCCCTCTTTCCCCCTTGGGAATCCTAGTTGGAATAGGATTGGGGGGGGGGAGTCCTACTCCCGGTAGGAGTAGGACTCCTCCTGCGCCTCTCTCTCTTGGCCGGCGCCCCCTCCCCCCTTGGCTCCTTTATATACTGAGGTAGAGGCACCCCAAAAGATACAAGTTGACACAAGTTGATCCACGTGATCGATTCCTTAGCCGTGTGCGGTGCCCCCTGCCACCATATTCCTCGATAATACTGTAGCGGAGTTTAGGCGAAGCCCTGCTGCTGTAGTTCATCAAGATCGTCACCACGCCGTCGTGCTGACGGAACTCTTCCCCGACACTTTGCTGGATCGGAGTCCGGGGATCGTCATCGAGCTGAACGTGTGCTCGAACTCGGAGGTGCCGTAGTTTCGGTGCTTGATCGGTTGGATCGTGAAGACGTACGACTACTTCCTCTACGTCGTGTCATCGCTTCCGCAGTCGGTCTGCGTAGGGTACGTAGACAATACTCTTCCCCTCGTTGCTATGCATCACATGATCCTGTGTGCGCGTAGGAAATTTTTTGAAATTACTACATAACCCAACAGTGGCATCCGAGCCTAGGTTATTTATGTTGATGTTATATGCACGAGTAGAACACAAGTGAGTTGTGGACGATACAAGTCATACTGCCTACCAGCATGTCATACTTTGGTTCGGCGGTATTGTTGGACGAGACGACCCGGACCAACCTTACGCGTACGCTTACGCGAGACCGGTTCCCTCGACGTGCTTTGCACAGAGATGGCTTGCGGGCGACTGCCTCTCCAACTTTAGTTGAACCAAGTATGGCTACGCCCGGTCCTTGCGAAGGTTAAAACGGAGTCTATTTGACAAACTATCGTTGTGGTTTTGATGCGTAGGTGAGATTGGTTCTTACTTAAGCCCGTAGCAGCCACGTAAAACATGCAACAACAAAGTAGAGGACGTCTAACTTGTTTTTGCAGGGCATGTTGTGATGTGATATGGTCAAGGCATGATGCTGAATTTTATTGTATGAGATGATCATGTTTTGTAACCGAGTTATCGGCAACTGGCAGGAGCCATATGGTTGTCGCTTTATTGTATGCAATGCAATCGCGATGTAATGCTTTACTTTATTACTAAACGGTAGTGATAATCGTGGAAGCATAAGATTGGCGAGACGACAACGATGGTACGATGGAGATCAAGGTGTCGCGCCGGTGACGATGGTGATCATGACGGTGCTTCGGAGATGGAGATCACAGGCACAAGATGATGATGGCCATATCATATCACTTATATTGATTGCATGTGATGTTTATCTTTTATGCATCTTATCTTGCTTTGATTGACGGTAGCATTATAAGATGATCTCTCACTAAATTATCAAGAAGTGTTCTCCCTGAGTATGCACCGTTGCCAAAGTTCGTCGTGCCCAGACACCACGTGATGATCGGGTGTGATAAGCTCTACGTCCATCTACAACGGGTGCAAGCCAGTTTTTGCACACGCAGAATACTCAGGTTAAACTTGACGAGCCTAGCATATGCAGATATGGCCTCGGAACACGGAGACCGAAAGGTCGAGCGTGAATCATATAGTAGATATGATCAACATAATGATGTTCACCGATGAAACTACTCCATCTCACGTGATGATCGGACATGGTTTAGTTGATTTGGATCACGTGATCACTTAGAGGATTAGAGGGATGTCTATCTAAGTGGGAGTTCTTAAGTAATATGATTAAATTGAACTTAAATTTATCATGAACTTAGTCCTGGTAGTATTTTGCAAATCATGTTGTAGATCAATAGCTCACGTTGTTGCTTCCCTGTGTTTATTTTGATATGTTCCTAGAGAAAATTGTGTTGAAAAATGTTAGTAGCAATGTTGCGGATTTGATCCGTGATCTGAGGTTAAATCCTCATTGCTGCACAGAAGAATTATGTCCTTAATGCACCGCTAGGTGACAGACCTATTGCAGGAGCAGATGCAGAAGTTATGAACGTCTGGCTAGCTCAATTTGATGACTACTTGATAGTTTAGTGCACCATGCTTAACGGCTTAGAATCGGGACTTCAAAGACGTTTTGAACGTCATGGACCATATGAGATGTTCCAGGAATTGAAGTTAATATTTCAAGCAAATACCCGAGTTGAGAGATATGAAGTCTCCAACAAGTTCTATAGCTAAAAGATGGAGGAGAATCGCTCAACTAGTGAGCATGTGCTCAGATTGTCTGGGTACTTCAATCGCTTGAATCAAGTGGGAGTTAATCTTTCAGATAAGATAGTGATTGACAGAATTCTCTGGTCACCATCACCAAGTTAGTAGAACTTCGTGATGAACTATAGTATGCAAGGGATGATGAAAATGATTCCCGAGCTCTTCGTGATGTTGAAATCAACGAAGGTAGAAATCAAGAAAGAGCATCAAGTGTTGATGGTTGACAAGATCACTAGTTTCAAGAAAAGGGCAAAGGGAAAGAAAGGGGAACTTCAAGTAGATTGACAAGCAAGTTGTCACTCCCACGAAGAAGCCCAAAGCTGAACCAAAGCCTGAAACTGAGTGCTTACACTGCAAAGGAAATGGTCCCTGGAAGCGGAACTACCCTAGATATTTGGTGGATAAGAAGGATGGCAAAGTGAAAAAGGGTATATTTGATATACAGGTGTTTGATGTGAGCTTTACTAGTGTTTATAGCAACCCCTCGGTATTTGGTACTGGTTCAGTTGCTAAGAGTAGTAACTCGAAACGGGAGTTGCAGAATAAACAGAAACTAGTTAAGGGTGAAGTGATGATGTGTGTTGAAAGTAGTTTCAAGATTGATATGATCATCATCGCACACTCCCTATTCTTTCGGGATTAGTGTTGAACCTAAATAAATGTTATTTGGTGTTTGCGTTGAGCATAAATATGATTTGAGCATGTTTATTGCAATACGGTTATTCATTTAAGTAAGAGAATAAACTGTTGTTCTATTTACATGAATAAAACCTTATATGGTTACACACCCAATGAAAATGGTTCATTGGATCTCGATCATAGTGATACACATATTCATAATATTGAAGCCAAAAGATGCAAAGTTAATAATGATAGTGCAACTTATTTGTGGCACTGCCGTTTGGGTCATATCGGTGTAAAGCGCATGAAGAAACTCCATAAAGATGGATTTTCGGAATCACTTGGTTATGAATCATTTGATGCTTGCGAACCGTGCCTTTTGGGCAAGATGACTAAAACTCCGTTCTTCGGAACAATGGAACGAGTTACTGACTTGTTGGAAATAATACATACCGATGTATGCGATCCAATGAGTGCTGTTGCTCGTGGCAAGCATCATTGTTTTCTGACCTTCACAAGATGATTTGAGCAGATATGGGTATATCTACTTGATGAAACATAAGTCTGAAATAGTTGAAAGGTTCAAAGAATTTCAGAGTGAAGTGGAAAAATCATCGTAACAAGAAAATAAAGTTTCTGCGATCTGATCGCGGAGACAAATATTTGAGTTACGAGTTTGGTCTTCAATTAAAACAATGTGGAATAGTTTCACAGCTCACGCCACCTGGAACACCACATCGTTATGGTGTGTCCGAACGTCGTAACCGCACTTTATTTGATATGGTGCGATCCATGATATCTCTTTACCACTATCGTTTTGGGGTTATGCATTAGAGACAGCTGCATTCACGTTTTAAAATAGGGCACCATCTAAATCCGTTGAGACGACACTGTATGAACTATGGTTTAGCAATAAACCTAACCTGTTGTTTCTTAAAGTTTGGGGCTGCGATGCTTATGTGAAAAAGGTTTCATCCTGATAAGCTCGAACCCAAATCGGAGAAGTGCGTCTTCATACCCAAAGGAAATTCTTGGGTACACCTTCTATCACAGATCCGAAGGCAAGACATTCGTTGCTAAAATGGATCCTTTCCAGAGAAGGAGTTTCTCTCGAAAGAAGTGAGTGGGAGGAAAGTAGAACTTGACGAGGTAACTGTACCTGATCCCTTACTGGAAAGTAGTTCATCACAGAAAACTGTTTCAGTGACACTTACACCAGTTAGTGAGGAAGCCAATGATAATGATCATGAAACTTCAGATCAAGATACTACTGAACCGCGTAGATCAACCAGAGTA
This sequence comes from Triticum aestivum, assembly GCF_018294505.1. Classification (NCBI taxonomy): domain Eukaryota; kingdom Viridiplantae; phylum Streptophyta; class Magnoliopsida; order Poales; family Poaceae; genus Triticum; species Triticum aestivum. Next base: position 337,001,125 of record NC_057807.1, on the reverse strand, counting down.
AGATCCGCACCAGAGTGGTACGGTAATCCTGTTCTGGAGGTCATGCTACTAGATCATGATGAACCTACGAATTATGAAGAAGCGATGGTGAGCCCAGATTCCGTAAAGTGGCTTGAAGCCATGAAATCTGAGATATGATCCATGTATGAGAACAAAGTGTAGACTTTGATTGACTTGCCCGATGATCGGTGAGTCATTAAGAATAAATGGATCTTCAAGAGGAAGACGGACGTTGATAGTAGTGTTACTATCTACAAAGCTAGACTTGTCGAAAAAGGTTTTTGACAAAGTTCAAGGTGTTGAATACGATGAGATTTTCTTACTCGTATCGATGCTTAAAAGTCTGTCCGAATCATGTTAGCAATTGCCGCATTTTATGATTATGAAATTTGGCAGATGGATGTCAAAACTGCATTCCTGAATGGATTTCTGGAAGAAGAGTTGTATATGATGCAACCGGAAGGTTTTGTCGATCCAAAGGGAGCTAACAAAGTGTGCAAGCTCCAGCGATCCATTTATGGACTGGTGCAAGAATCTCGGAGTTGGAATACACGCTTTGATAAGTTGATCAAAGCATATAGTTATTGTACAGACTTACAGTGAAGCCTGTATTTACAAGAAAGTGAGTGGGAGCACTACAACATTTCTGATAAGTATATGTGAATGACATATTGTTGATCGGAAATAATGTAGAATTATTCTGCAAAGCATGAAAGGATACTTGAATAAAAGTTTTTCAAAGAAAGACCTTGGTGAAGCTGCTTACACATTGAGCATCAAGATCTATATAGATAGATGAAGACACTTGATAAGATTTTTTCAATGAATACATACCTTGATAAATTTTTGAAATAGTTCAAAATGGAACAGTCAAAGAAGGAGTTCTTGCCTGTGTTGCAAGGTGTTAAGTTGAGTAAGACTCAAAGCCCGACCACGGCAGAAAATAGAAAGAGAATGAAAGTCATTCCCTATGCCTCAGTCATAGGTTCTATAAAGTATGCCATGCTGTATACCAGATCTATTGTATGCCATACCACTGAGTTTGGCAAGGGAGTACAATAGTGATCTAGGAGTAGATCACTAGAGAGCGGTCAAAATTGTCCTTAGTGGAATAAGGATATGTTTCTCGATTATGGAAAAAGGTTCGTCGTAAAAGGTTACGCCGATGCAAGTTTGACACTAATCTAGATGACTCTAAGTCTTGATCTAGATACATATTGAAAGTGGGAGCAATTAGCTAGAGTAGCTCCGTGCAGAGCATTGTAGACATAGAATTCGCAAAATACTTACGGATCTGTATATGACATACCCGTTGACTAAGATTCTCTCACAAGCAAAACATGATCACACCTTAGTACTCCTTGGGTGTTAATCACATAGCGATGTGAACTAGATTACTGAATCTAGTAAACCCTATGGGTGTTGGTCACATAGCGATGTGAACTATGGGTGTTAATCACATGGTGATGTGAACTATTGCTGTTAAATCACATGGCGATGTGAACTAGATTATTGACTCTAGTGCAAGTGGGAGACTAAAGGAAATATGCCCTAGAGGCAATAATAAAGTTATTATTTATTTCCTTATATCATGATAAATGTTTATTATTCATGCTAGAATTGTATTAACCGGAAACATAATACATGTGTGAATACATAGACAAACAGAGTGTCACTAGTATGCCTCTACTTGACTAGCTCGTTAATCAAAGATGGTTATGTTTCCTGACCATGAACAATGAGTTGTTATTTGATTAACGAGGTCACATCATTAGTTGAATGATCTGATTGACATGACCCATTCCATTAGCTTAGCACCTGATCGTTTAGTATGTTGCTATTGCTTTCTTCATGACTTATACATGTTCCTATGACTATGAGATTATGCAACTCCCGTTTGCCGGAGGAACACTTTGGGTACTACCAAACGTCACAACGTAACTGGGTGATTATAAAGGAGTACTACAGGTGTCTCCAATGGTCGATGTTGGGTTGGCGTATTTCGAGATTAGGATTTGTCACTCCGATTGTCGGAGAGGTATCTCTGGGCCCTCTCGGTAATACACATCACATAAGCCTTGCAAGCATTACAACTAATATGTTAGTTGTGAGATGATGTATTACGGAACGAGTAAAGAGACTTGCCGGTAACGAGATTGAACTAGGTATTGGATACCGACGATTGAATCTCGGGCAAGTAACATACCGATGACAAAGGGAACAACGTATGTTGTTATGCGGTCTGACCGATAAAGATCTTCGTAGAATATGTAGGAGCCAATATGGGCATCCAGGTCCCGCTATTGGTTATTGACCGGAGACGTGTCTCGGTCATGTCTACATTGTTCTCGAACCCGTAGGGTCCGCATGCTTAAGGTTACGATGACAGTTATATTATGAGTTTATGCATTTTGATGTACCGAAGGTTGTTCGGAGTCCCGGATGTGATCACGGACATGACGAGGAGTCTCGAAATGGTCGAGACATAAAGATTGATATATTGGAAGCCTATGTTTGGACATCGGAAGTGTTCCGGGTGAAATCGGGATTTTACCGGGTTACCGGGAGGTTACCGGAACCCCCCGGGAGCCATATGGGCCATCATGGGCCTTAGTGGAAAGGAGAAAGGGGCAGCCCAAGGGGGCTGCGCGCCTCCCCCCTTCCCCTAGTCCTATTAGGACTAGGAGAGGTGGCCGGCCACCCCTCTCCCTCTTTCCCCCTTGGGAATCCTAGTTGGAATAGGATTGGGGGGGGAGTCCTACTCCCGGTAGGAGTAGGACTCCTCCTGCGCCTCTCTCTCTTGGCCGGCGCCCCCTCCCCCCTTGGCTCCTTTATATACTGAGGTAGAGGCACCCCAAAAGATAGAAGTTGACACAAGTTGATCCACGTGATCAATTCCTTAGCCGTGTGCGGTGCCCCCTGCCACCATATTCCTCGATAATACTGTAGCGGAGTTTAGGCGAAGCCCTGCTGCTGTAGTTCATCAAGATCGTCACCACGCCGTCGTGCTGACGGAACTCTTCCCCGACACTTTGCTGGATCGGAGTCCGGGGATCGTCATCGAGCTGAACGTGTGCTCGAACTCGGAGGTGCCGTAGTTTCGGTGCTTGATCGGTTGGATCGTGAAGACGTACGACTACTTCCTCTACGTCGTGTCATCGCTTCCGCAGTCGGTCTGCGTAGGGTACGTAGACAATACTCTTCCCCTCGTTGCTATGCATCACATGATCCTGTGTGCGCGTAGGAAAATTTTTGAAATTACTACATAACCCAACACTTGCCCTTGATACCGAAACAATGGGTACCCTTCAAAGGAGTAACCCGAAGGTAAGCTTGGTCGCCAATTTCATAAGTCATATCCTTATGATGACGATCGTACTGACTTTTCTGACGAGACTGGGCTGTTTTCAAATTCTCACGAATGATGCGAACTTGCTCTTCTGCCTCCTGGATCATATCCGGTCCAAAGAATTGTCTTTCACCGGTTTCTGACCAGTTCAAAGGTGTTCGACATCTTCGTCCATAGAGAACCTCAAAAGGAGCTTTCTTGAGGCTGGATTGGTAGCTATTGTTATAAGCAAACTCAGCGAAAGGAAGACATTTCTCCCAATCCATACCGAATGAGATAACGCAAGCTCTGAGCATGTCTTCGAGAATTTGATTGACCCGTTCCACCTGACCACTCGACTGAGGGTGGAAAGCGGTACTGAAGGAAAGATGGGTTCCCATGGCAGTTTGGAAACTCTCCCAGAAATGAGAAGTGAAAAGGCTGCCACGGTCTGAATTGATCTCTAGTGGAACACCATGGAGTGATACTATTCGAGAAATGTATAAGTCAGCAAGTTGACTAGCAATGATACTCTCTCGAACAGGAAGGAAGTGAGCCACTTTGGAGAGACGATCAATGACTACGAAGATAGCATTATTCCCTCTCTTGGTCCTGGGAAAGCCGGTGATGAAGTCCATACCAACTTTATCCCATTTCCATTTAGGAATAGCTAAAGGCTGAAGGGTGCCAACAGGTCTTTGATGCTCTGCCTTAACGCGACGACAAATGTCACATTTAGCAATGAACTCAGCGATTTCTCTCTTCATCCTAGTCCACCAGAACCTCTGGCGTAGGTCCTGATACATCTTAGTACTACCGGGATGAATGGTGAGAGGAGATTCATGCGCCTCCTTAAGAATCAACTGCCGAAGATGTTGCTTCTTGGGAACCACCAAGCGATTCTCAAAGAAAACAACACCACGATCATCCATAGAGAAACATCCACCAACTCCCTTCTTAATGTTTCTCTTGATCCGGGTAATCCCTGTATCATGCTTCTGGGCTTCTATGATAAGGTCCACAAGGGTAGGTTTCGCCACCAAGGTAGAAAGAAAACCGCGAGGAGCTATGTGAAGATTAAGCTTACAGAATTCCTCATGGAGAAGTGGTTGGCCTTGCTGCAACATGAGATTGTTGCAATAGGATTTACGGCTTAGAGCATCAGCCATGACATTGGCTTTGCCTGGGGTGTAGGTAATCCCTAGATCATAATCTGTGATTAACTCCAACCAACGTCTTTGCCTAAGGTTCAGATCCGGTTGGGTGAAGATATACTTGAGACTCTGGTGATTGGTGTAGATCTCGCAACGTTTACCAAGGAGGTAATGTCGCCAGGTCTTGAGTGCATAGACTACGGCTGCAAGCTCTAGATCATGTGTAGGATAATTCTCCTCATGTGGATGCAACTGTCGAGATGCATAGGCAATCACATGACGATCCTGCATAAGAATGCAACCTAGTCCCTGTCGTGAGGCGTCGCAGTAGATAACAAAGTCTTTAGTGAAATCCGGTGGCACAAGTATGGGAGCAGAAGTCAGGCGTCTTTTCAGTTCGTAAAAACTGTACTCACACTGTGGGGACCACTCGAACTTTTTATCTTTCTTGAGAAGTTCCGTGAGGGGTTTGGCTACTTTGGAGAAGTTTTCAACAAAGCGGCGACAATAGCTGGCTAGACCAAGGAAGCTCCTAACTTGTTTCACGGTCTCAGGTGGAGTCCAATCGAGAACGGCTTGAACTCTCTCGGGATTGACAGCAATGCCCTTACCAGAGATTACGTGGCCTAGGTAGGTCACTTCTGGCAACCAAAATTCACACTTGGAGAACTTGGCATAAAGGCGGTGTTCTCTGAGTTTTTCTAAAACAAGTCTAAGATGTTCGGCATGCTCTTCCTTGTTCTTCGAGTAAATAAGAATATCATCGAGGTAAACCATGACGAACTTATCTAAGTACTCCATGAAGATCGAGTTCATCAAGCGGGAGAATGTGGCTGGGGCGTTGGTTAGGCCAAAGGACATGACGGTGTACTCGTACTGGCCATAACGAGTGACAAAAGCTGTCTTGGGAATGTCCCCGTTTCTGATCTTGATTTGATGGTAGCCTAATCTTAAATCCATCTTGGAGAAGACTGAGGATCCAGCGAGCTGATCATACAGGTCGTTGATCCTGGGAAGCGGATACTTGTTCTTTATCGTGACCAAATTAACGGGACGATAATCTACAACCATCCGGTCCGTACCATCCTTCTTCTTGACGAAGAGGACGGGGCAAGCCCAAGGAGAAGAGCTGGACGGATGAAACCCTTTTGCAAGGACTCATCGAGTTGTTTCTTAAGCTCGGCTAATTCTAGGGGTGCCATCTTGTAAGGTCTCCGGGAGATTGGAGCTGTTCCTGGGATAAGATCTATGACGAACTCTACATCTCTGTCAGGTGGAACACCTGGCAGTTCCTCTGGAAAGACATCCGGAAAGTCACGGACTACCGGGATATCTTCAAGGTCTGGAAGAGGGCTGGCATTAAGAGAATAGAGCTGACGCTTTGCAACTCTAGTGGAGACGGTGACTAACTTGCCAGATGGGTGTGTAAGCTGAACAGATCTTGTGTAGCAATCAATCTTGGCATGATGAGCTGTCATCCAGTCCATACCCAAGATGATGTTAATATCTGAGGACTTGAGGGCTACAAGTGATGCAAGGAATACAAGTCTATCAACAAGGATTTCATTACCATGGCTGATTCTGGTGGTCTGCCATCTAGACCCTGGGGTTTGGATTTCAAGCGGAGTTGGCATATCACAAAATGACATGTCGTGCAAACGAGCATAGCCTTCAGAAATGAAGGAGTGAGATGCCCCAGTATCAAATAGAACTGATGCTGGGTGACAATTGACAAGGAGTGTACCAAGAACGACATCTGGATCATCATGAGCGTCTTTAGCTGAGACGTGATGCACACGTCCACGTTCAGTGGGAACTGACTTGACACTGATCATCTGGCGTGATGGCTTAATACAGCCAACAGTCTTCTCGGCCTTGGGTGGAGCATAACTAGTCTGAGAGCAATCACGTGCATAGTGTCCTGGCTTCCCGCATGTGAAGCAAGTCCCTGAGGTTGGACGTGGACCCGCACTGACAAGCGGTCTACCAGTAGGCCTGGGTGGAACATATGACTGAGTTGGGGAAGGCACCACAGAGGATGGCCCCGGCGTATATCCGGAAGGAAGAGCGGAGTTTGGAACCCAAATCCGGCGCTTCTGGGAACTAGAGCCAGAGGAGGATCCCAAATCACGGGTGTGCTTACGAGACTCCTCGTAAGTGAGCTGAGCTGTCTCTGCATTAATGGCCTTGTTCACAAGAGCTTGGAATGTATCACAATGATGCAGGTGGAGATCGCGACGCAACTTGGGGTTGAGACCCTTCCGGAACCTAGCCTGCTTCTTAGCGTCCGTGGACACTTCTTCTGTGGCATAACGGGCAAGGTTCTCGAACTCTCTGCTATAAGCATCAACAGCCATCCTACTCTGGGTGAGACTACAGAACTCTTCTCTCTTGCGATCAAGGAGGGCTTGGGGAATGTGATGCTCGCGAAAAGCCTCAGTGAAATCCTTCCAGGTAGGAATCTGGCCAGCTGGAAGCATAGCCTCATAGTTCTGCCACCAAAGACTAGCAGGACCTTCCAGGTGGTATGTGGCATAAGTGACCTTGTCATCTTCAGCTACGTTCGCAGAACGCAGCTTATGAGTGATGCTACGGAGCCAATCATCTGCATCGAGTGGCTCGATGGAATGATGAAAAGTAGGTGGGTGCAAGCGAATGAAATCATGAATGGTAGCAGACCCTTTGAACTGATGTGCGGTGTTCTCCTCGATACGTGCCAACAAACGATTAGACTCACGCTTGTTCCTCTCCATCTCTAACATGAACTCTGTCAACGAAGGCTGGTCAGGAGGATCCTCATCCCTACCATCTCCATGGTTCTGGCTACGAGCGACGAAACTTCGCTTAGCTGATGACATCCTGAGAGACGAACCAAGGACGGAATCAGCATCAACTATCGACTATAGAATGTAGGACAAGGAATTAGTATCACTCGAACTCCTAGGGAAATTCCGGCAGCATAACGACAGTAAAATGCTCAGAATGAGACATCCTACTAAAAATGGGGTAGTACAACAACTCAACATCACCACTCAAGGTTCTGGGATAGTACTAAACAGACTACACCGGAAGTACTCGAAACTGGGGTATGACTCTGATCAACCAGTCTTATGGAACTACGGAGTAGTAACACGTGATCCTGATAGACGGAAGAGAAGCCTAGTTCCTTAACCCCGGAGGAAGATAAGAGGACTCAGATCAGAAGGCCATGAGGTAAAGGAGTAAAAGAGCCTTACGTTCCTTCCCACAATCAATTCCCTTACATAACTAAAGAATTTCTAGACTCAACTTCGACCAGTATGGCTTGGTAAACCTACAGGCAGTCAGGCTCTGATACCAAAGCTGTCAGGACCCCGACTCAATGCCACATCGATCTAGCATGTAACACCTCATATCACTTTGCGGCCTCACGCACGGTATCCCCACGGTGTCGCCTTACCTTTGTCCGGGACCGTTTGCGCCTTTTGGCACACGTATATGATGGTGTCGCTAGCATCCATATGATAAAGAGCCCGGGCTGACATGGCTAGTCGTAAACCCAAAGTGGCACTAACTTACAGGGACAGGCATCCATGACCCAGCATCGAACGTGTCGGTCATCAGCGAGTGAATCCAGGCTGTAGCACTGGGCTAACAGGACTCCGGCGAACCGGGCTGTAGCGGGCTAGCAGGACTCCGGTATTCATCGCGTGACATTTCCCCGAAGGGACAGACACAGGATCGAAGAAGGACACATGCCGGCCAACCTAAGTGTTCCGGAGCAGTAGCAAGCTACCAGGGCTCAGTGGAAGCACTAGGAGACATTTCCCGGTAAGAGAGTCTACTAGGGATAAACAACTAGATAGTCAGATCCCACACATAGCAGTACACATTACACGTACGCATAATATGCAAGTATGTGATGTACAACATGGCATCACAGCATAACTCAACAACTCAAATAGATAAAGACTCAGAAGAGCCATCACAGCATTATTACAAACAGGGGTCACATGACCCAACAGTCAGAGCAATCAAGCAACAAGCGGAAGCATTACATGTCTGAGTACAGACATCTATAAATGAAAAAGGCTGAACGCCTGACTATCTACAACGTCCGATCAAGATCGTAGCTGAGGTACTAGCTACTAGTCGAAGTCCACGAGAACACTAGTAAGACCGAAGTCTCAGCTGCAAAAACATAAATAAAGCAACATGAGTACAAAGGTACTCAGCAAGACTTACATCAGATCCTATCGTACATGCATTTGTATCAAGAGGGTAATGTGGGGTTTAGTTGCAGCAAGCCAGCTTTGACTCTGTGGCTATCCTATTCTACGACTACCAGAAACTCTGGAGGTGAAACAACGTACACGAGTCCACTAATCACCACACAATACACTACTATGGATTCATCCCCGTCTCCCTACGAGAAGGCCATCCATAGCACTCACACTTGTCTTGAGCATTTTATAGTATCCACTTCAAGTTGTCTATGTACCATGTAAGCATCCAAGAAGTCCATAACCGCGGACCCGGCTATTCGAATAGATCATGTTAACCCTGCAGGGGTGTACTTCTTCACACACGCTCTCGCCACTTACCGCCATGTACACGTCATGTATCTCGGCAACCTTCAAGCGGAAGCCTGGCGAGGGTGTCGGCCACGACCTGACTAACCACACAAGACTCTAGTCCAGGTTTATCGCCTATTCGGGTTCCATCCGCAAGGAAATCCGGCCGGGGTGTCGCTTACGGCCCCAAACGATGTGAGCAGGGTTCCCGAGCCCACCATCCGGGTGCCACTCGGTACACCAGGCCACGTGTGCCTAGTCTGTCCCAAGCCCACCCTGCCGGGTGCCACTTGGTAGAAAAATAGCACTACCTACAAACACCAGAAACTAGTTGCGACTCCTGGACAGAGACCAAGTTGGTTAATAAGTCGAGAGGGGTCGAGTTACCGGAACCCAATGTGTGGTAGTATCGAGTCATTGGACAACATACATAGAACTCAGTGCTTAAGGACGGTTCCAGTGAGACAACCCACCATGTACTCCTACACGGCCTCTCACCGCTACCTTTACCAAATCGTGTTCACACACTTCACTCTCAGCATCAGAACATATCGTAACACTCCAATTCATTCCCAATGAACCAGACCTGACACAACTCTAAGCAATAGCAGGCATAGCATGGTAGGAACACAACAATGGCTTCAATCAACTCCTACACATGCTAGTGGGTTTCAACTATTTACTGTGGCAATGACAGGTCATGCAGAGGAATGGGTTCAACTACCGCAGCACAAAGTAGCAGATGAATCGTTGTTGTCCTAATGCAATAACTGAGAGCAGGAGCGAGAGAGTAGGGTTTTATCGAAATGAACAAGGGGGTTTGCTTGCCTGGTAAAACAACAAGGGAGGCACTGCTTCACAGACAGGTACTCTGGAACGTCTCCGGAGCAGGACCTATCGAGAAGGAACGGTGCCGGCAATCAATACACAATCATATGCAACAATATGATGCATGAACATGGCATGTAGATGTGATGCTGTTTGAGCTAATGCATCTAGTAAACATTTGGTTTGAAGTCCATTTGAACCAAAGGTTCAAATGCATTTCTAAATTAAGTCTCTTATATATGCCCTAATGTGTTTTCCCATATTCAGCATGTATAAGTTGGTTTTTCATGCATGAAACTAGTACAGATGGAAAGGTTGCATTTTTCTGATAATTTTTCATATATAAATTATTTTAATCTGAGCTACGGTTGAATTGTTATGAATTTTTGAAGTTTAAAACAATTTCTGGAATTCCTGATTTAATTTTAATCCAGAAATTATATATTGCGTCAGCATGACATCATCACTACATCAGCGGGTCAACGCGGCTGTCCAGGTCAAATCTGACGTGTGGGACCCACACGTCAGTGACAGGGGGGTTAAACAGGGTTAGTTTAATCCTAATTAAAAAGATTAGTGGCGCTGGGGCCCACTGTCAGTGTCACAGTTAGTTTAACAGAGATAATTAGTTGCTAAACTAATCCTAAACTAAAATTAGCAGGGCCAGGGCCCACATGTCATTGACTCTGGGTAGTCAAACCCCAGGTCAACTGGGGGGGGGGGGTTAGCGCGGGTTGACCGGTCAATCCCGCCGGCGTTTAGCCGCCGGCGAGGCCGAGCGCGGCGGAGGGGCTCGGGAACGTCGCTCCGGCGACCATTCGGGCGGCGGAGACCACGAGAGCGAAGCCCGCGCTCACGCGCATCCAGTGGAACACGCGGGAGGCTGCGGGGGCGGCGGAGCTCGCCGGAGCAGAGCTCACGGCGGCGGCCGGAGTTCGGCCTCGAGCGGGAGCACAGCTACGGCGCACGGGGAGGAAGAAGAGAAGGGGGAACAGGCGCAGAAGCTCACGGCGGAGGCGACGGGATGGTCAACAGGCTCGGGGACGAGTCGGAGACGACGGACGGGCGCCGACGATCTCGGGCGGCCGACGACGAAGATGACGGCGATGGCGGCTCCTCGGGGCACTCCGGCTTGCGTGGCTCGGCGAGGAGGTAGCTGGCGACGAGGCGGAGCTCCTGGGCACGACGGGGAGGCGAGGGGGAGGCGGTGGCTATGGCCACGGCGTGCGGCGGCGACGGCAGCGCTTCGGGCGCGGGGAGAGGGAGAGATGCAGGGGAGGGAGAGAAACGAGAGAGCGAGGGAGAGATCCGGGGCGGTGCTGGGCGCTTCTGGCGAGGCCAGGGCGTCGAGGGGGAGGGCACGCAGGCAGCTGCCGTGGCGCGCATGCGCGCGGTGTGCGGCGACCACGCGCCCTGTCCCTCTGGCGCGAGGAGGGGGACGACTGGCGTCGGCCAGTCAGCTGGGCCGAGCTACTGGGCCGATCGGGTAAGTGGCCCAGGTAAGTCTCTCTCCCCTTTTCTGTTTTCTTTTCTAATTTTCTGACATTTGTTTGGTTTAATAAAAATACTAAACCATTTTATTTTATTATGCCAATTTTTGTAGGGGCTAATGGTATTATTCCAGAGCTCCTCAACAAATGGCACAATTTTGGACATATAAAATATATATAACATTTATATATCCAAGCAAATAATTATTGTATTAATTCCAAATGTCCAAAATAAAATACTTATGAGGTCCTGAAAATATTGGTTTGATTTTTTTATCTCTGTCCAATATTTTCAGAGGGCAACATGAGCATTTTCTTGGACCCTTTTGGAGAAATTTTTATTTGGGTCATTTCCAAAAATGAATCTGAGGGTTCCACCAATCCTCATTTCAAATTTAAATGAAATTTAAATATGATGCACAAATGACTAGCTAGTCTAGGTCATACCAGACTAGGGATGTGACAGTCCATTTTTATCCCATTTGGATTCCTTTTGATTTTGGGTTCCTGCGCAACATATAACATGCAACAGACAGGAACTGGAACTGGGCACTGGATCAATATGTTAGTCCCAAAAATAATATAAAAAGTTGCCAAAAGTATATGAAAGTTGTAGAATATTGACATGGAACAATTAAAAATTATAGATACGACGGAGACATATCAGCATCCCCAAGCTTAATTCCTGCTCGTCCTCAAGTAGGTAAATGATAAAAAAGATAATTTTTGATGTGGAATGCTACCTAGCATAATCTTGATCATATGTCTAATCATGGCATGAGTATTAAGACATGAATGATTCAAAGCAATAGTCTATCATTTGACATAAAAAAAATACTTCAAGCATACCAACCAAGCAATTATGTCTTATCAAATAACATAGCCAAAGAAAGCTTATCCCTACAAAATCATATAGTTTGGACATGCTTCATTTTCGTCACACAAAATGCTCCCATCATGCACAACCCCGATGACGAGCCGAGCAATTGGTTCATACTTTTTAATGCACTTCAGCTTTTTCAACTCTTACGCAATACATGAGCGCAAGCCATGGACATAGCACTATATGTGGTATATGGTGGTGGTTGTGAAGACAAAAAGGGAGAAGATAGTCTCACATCAACTAGGCGTATCAACGGGCTATGGAGATGCCCATTAATAGATATCAATGTGAGTGAGTAGGGATTGCCATGCAACGGATGCACTAGGGCTATAAATATATGAAATCTCAAACTGAAACTAAGTGGGTGTGCATCCAACTTGCTTGCTCGTGAAGACCTCAGGCATTTGAGGAAGCCCATCATTGGAATATACAAGCCAAGTTCTATAATGAAAATTCCCACTAGTATATGAAAGTGAAAGCATAAGAGACTCTCTCTATGAAGAACATGGTGCTACTTTGAAGCACAAGTGTGGTAAAAGGATAGTAACATTGCCCCTTGTCTCTTTTTCTCTCATTTTTTTTTATTTTTTTGCTCTTTTTTATTTTTATTTTTATTTTTTTGGTGGGATTCTTTGGCCTTTTTTTTATTTGGGCTTCTTTGGCCTCTTTTATTTTTCATAAAGTCCGGAGTCTCATCCCGACTTGTGGGGGAATCATAGTCTCCATCATCCTTTCCTCACTGGGGCAATGCTCTAATAATGATGATCATCACACTTTTATTTACTTACAACTCAATATTACAACAAAGATATGACTCTATATGAATGCCTCCGGCGGTGTACCGGGATGCGCAATGATCTAGCGTAGCAATGACATAAAAAATGGACAAGCCATGAAAACATCATGCTAGCTATCTTACGATCATGCAAAGAAATATGACAATGAATGCTCAAGTCATGTATATGATGATGATGGAAGTTGCATGGCAATATATCTCGGAATGGCTATGGAAATGCCATGATAGGTAGGTATGGTGGCTATTTTGAGAAAGGTAAATAATGGGTGCATGATACCGATGAAGGTTGCGCGGCATAATAAAGGCTAGCAAAGTGGAAGGGTGAGTGTGCGTATATCCATGGACTCACATTAGTCATAAAGAACTCATATACTTATTGCAAAAGTCTACTTGCCCTCGAAGCAAAGTACTACTACGCATGCCCCGAGAGGGATAGCTTGGTAGGAAAATACCATCGCTCGTCCCCGACTGCCACTCATAAGGAAGACAATCAAAGAAACACCCCATGCTTCAAATTTGTCACACAACGGTTACCATACGTGCATGCTACGGGACTTGCAAACCTCAACACAAGTATTTCTCAATTTCACAATTACTCAACTAGCACGACTCTAATATCACCACCTTTATATCGCAAAACTATTGCAAGGAATCAAACATATCATATTCAGTGATCTACAAGTTTTATGTAGGATTTTATGACTAACCATGTGAATGACCAATTCCTGTCATCTCTCTAAATAGATATAAGTGAAGCAAGAGAGTTTAATTCTTTCTACAAAAGATATGCCCATGCTCTAACAAATATAAGTGAAGCAAAATAGCATTCTACAAATGGCGGTTTTCTAAGTGAAGAGATACAGGCAATGTAACACCCCGGATACAACTTTCCATATCCGTAACTCCGACTCTTGCCTTTTCCGGAGATGTGATTTATTATTTCTTCCGTGGTTGGGTTTTTGTCTTTTGTTTTGCATTTTGTTCATGTCAGGCATCTCATCTCATAGCATCATGTGCATCGCATCCATATGTTTTCATAAAACTTGCATCCGTTCGGGTTCCGGCGGTTCTCTCCGTTGTCCGCTCGGAGCCCAGACCACACTCGCACGCGCCCGCGGCACCTCCGAAATATTATTCTATAAGTGTCATAAAAATGTTCTCGGAATGGGTTGCAACTTGTCGTGCGGTCTTATTATAGTGTAGACAGGCCGCCTGCCAAGTTTCGTCGCATTCGGAGTCCGTTTGTTAGCCCAACCGTCATCCGTAGCGGTACCGTTGCCGGTACCTTCGTCGGACGTTTCGGTCTCCGAAACTACCGCCGGGCCTCTCTTTCTCTCCTCTTCTCTCAGCCCAACCCCTCTTCTCAGCCCACCTGCAGCCCACCTAAACTCTCCTCTGTTCCTGATCGTCGGATCGCGATCGGAGGTTCCGAAACGCTCCTAAAACCCCCCTAAACTCAAACCCTAGCCATCTCTGCCTATATATGGACACCCTCCCTTCCAAATTTGGCATCCCTAGCCCCTCCACCTACCTCTAGCCTCCCCCCTCCTCAGAATCCGCACCGCCCCACTCCCTCGCCGCCACTTGTCGCCGGCCCAGAGGCTGCGCCGCCACCTGAGGCGTCGCCCCGGCCAACCGGGCGCCGCCACGTCGCCTTCCCCGCCTCCCGCAGCCACTCGCAGCCGTCCACGTGTCCCCAGCGCGCCCCTGCCCACTTCCCCGATGCCGCTGGCCCGTCCAAGCCTGCGCAGGGCCCGCCAAGCCCATCTGGGCCCGGGTCGGCCTGACCCCGCGCCGCCGCCCGCGCCCCTGGCGCTCGCCTCGCCCTCCCGCTCGATCTCGATGGGATCAGGAGCGCGTCGCCGGCCCTGCGTCCCGCGAGCCCGAGGGCACCGGAGCGCTGCCGGATCTCGGCCGCCGGTGAGTTGCGCGTCGGCCCCGTCCCTCTCCTCCTCCCTTCTCTTCCTTCTCCCTCTCCCTCATGGCTTCTCTCTCTCCTTCCCCCGCAGGTCCCCGCCGCCTTGGAGCTCCGCCCGTCGCCGGCTGGCCTCGCCGTCGCCGGGAACAGGGACGCCGCGTCCAGATCCGCCCGGATCCGGCCGGAGACGCCGCCCCCTTGGCCTCCTCCGCCCTCGCCGGCCCCTGCCGGAGCCAACCGCCGCCGTCCTGGTCAGGGTCGAGCGGAGGAGCCGCTCGACCCAACCGGCTGCTCGTCGCCCCGCGTGGGCCGGCCTCTCCATCAGGCCCGCTCGGCCTCAAGCCAACCGGGCTGCTTCCCCTGCCACCTCACCGACTGGGCCTGGCCCAGGGACCGGCCTCCTCCAACCTTTGCTTCAAACCAGGCCGAAGCCCAAGGGTGAGCCGCCCCCCGGCCCTCCTGTGCACTGCTAGCCCAATCAGTTTCGGCCCAATTCATGTTTTTTTCTGCGAAACGATTTTAGCTAATTATCCGGGATTTACTGTTTTACAGAAAAGTCCCTCTAGATCATGCATATAATAACTCTTTAACCGTGCATCAGATTAAAATGGTTTAAACATGAAAAATGCTTAGAATTTTGTGTAGATTAATACTATGTCATTTTCATCCCATGTTAAAATGTTTAACTTGCTGTTTATTTAAATTTGCTAATATGCCATGTTAAAATGCTTTAATTCATAACTAAATAATCGTAGCTCCGAATTTAATAAACTTTATATGTAAATGGGGTGGAAAAATGCCTAGTTTAACATGGTGCACTTTATTTTCCTGTTTAACAACAATAAAATTGTGTTTAGGGCAGAACAGTACCAAATCTAAAATATGCACATGGGGATTTTCCGGAATTATTGTTTGTTGTTTCCGGCCTCATTTAAACTTGCCTAGATAGGTAGTTTCATTATGTTTCACCCCCTTGCCATGTTAATAACATTTAATATTGTTGGGTACATAACCGAGATCAAACTAAATAATTGCATGTGGTGTTTCGTCAATATGCAACTCGTTGCATATTGAGCTCCACTTAATTTGTAGTATTGTGTGTTGCAGTTTGCCATGCCATGCCTCATTAAACCGGACATGCATCATACTTGGTTGTGCATCGTGCCATGTTTATGTGATGGTTGTTTACCATGTTGTTTGCTTCTTTCCGGTGTTGCTTCTTAGTTCCGGTAATGTTGCGTTCGTGAGGATTCGTTCGACTATGTTGGTTCGTCTTCTTCATGGACTCGTTCTTCTTCCTTGCGGGATTTCAGGCAAGATGACCGCTACCCTGGATCTCACTACTATCATTGCTATGCTAGTTGCTTCGTTCTATCGCTTTGCTGCGCTACCTATCATCTGTTTGTCGAGCCATCCCATATTGCCATGAACCTCTAACCTTTGACACTTTTCCTATGCAAACCGTTGCTTGGCTATGTTACTGCTTTGCTCAGCCCCTCTTATAGCGTTGCTAGTTGCAGGTGAAGTTGAAGATTTCTCCATGGTGGACAGGATTTTGGTTGGGATATCACAATATCTCTTATATTATTAATGCATCTATATATTTTGTAAAGCGTGGAAGGCTCGGCCTTATGCCTGGTGTTTTGTTCCACTCTTGCCGCCCTAGTTTCCGTCATACCGGTGTTATGTTCCCGGATTTTGCGTTCCTTACGCGGTCGGGTGATTTATGGGACCCCCTTGACAGTTCGCTTTGAATAAAACTCCTCCAGCAAGGCCCAACCTTGGTTTTACCATTTGCCTCACCACCACCAATATTTCCCTTGGGAGTAATTAACCCAAGGGTCATCTTTATTACACCCCCCCGGGCCAGTGCTTGTCTAAGTGTTGGTCCGAACTAGAGCCCTTTGCAGCGCCCCCTCAAGGAAACTTGAGGTCTGGTTTTAGTTGTATGGATTGCTCATCCGGTGTTGCCCTGAGAACGAGATATGTGCAGCTCCTATCGGGATTGTCGGCGCATCGTGCGGCTTTGCTGGTCTTGTTTTACCATTGTCGAAACGTCTTGTAAACCGGGATTCTGAGTCTGATCGGGTCTTCCTGGGAGAAGGTCTATTCCTTCGTTGATCGCGAGAGCCTGTCATGGGCTAAGTTGGGACACCCCTGCAGGGTATAATCTTTCGAAAGCCGTGCCTGCGGTTATAGGCAGATGGGAATTTGTTAATGTCCGGTTGTAGATAACTTGACACCAGATCCGAATTAAAACGCATCAACCGTGTGTGTAGCCATGATGGTCTCTTCTCGGCGGAGTCCGGGAAGTGAACACGGTCTTTGGGTTATGTTTGACGTAAGTAGGAGTTCAGGATCACTTCTTGATCATTGCTAGTTTCACGACCGTTCCGCTTGCTCTCTTCTCGCTCTTATTTGCGTATGTTAGCCACCATATATGCTTAGTCACTGCTGCAACCTCACCACTTTACCCCTTCTTTTCCCTTTAAGCTTTGCTAGTCTTGATACCCATGGTAATGGGATTGCTGAGTCCTTGTGGCTCAAAGATTAGTACAACAACAGTTGCAGGTACAGGTTATGCGATGTTCATGACGCGAGAGCGATGCTTGTTTGCGTTGAGTTCTTCTTCTGCTTCTTCGATCAGGGGATAGGTTCCAGGTCGGCAGCCTGGGCTAGCAGGGTGGATGTCGTTTGAGTTTCTGTTTGTGTTTCATCCGTAGTCGGATGAAGCTTTGATGTATTGTGATGTTGTATTTATGTGGCATTGTATGCCTTATGTATGTATCCCCTTCTATTATGTAATGTTGATGTAATGATATCCACCTTGCAAAAGCGTTTCAATATGCGGGTCTATCCTTGGTGGGACCTTCGAGTTCCTTTTGGATAGGGTCGCATATTGGGCGTGACAGGCAATCCAAACTTCAAACGATATACGTGAAGCACATGAAGCATTCTATAAAGCCATACTCAAAAGAATTAAGTGAAGTGCAATGAGAATTCTATAAATCAACCAAGGACTGTCTCATACCAGCATGGTGCATAAAATAAAAATGAAAATTAAATGCAAAAGACACTCCAAGACTTGCACATATCGCATGAACAAAACGAATACGAAAACATATCGATACTTGTTGAAGAAAGAGGGGATGCCTTCCGGGGCATCCCCAAGCTTAGACGCTTGAGTCTCCTTGAATATTTACTTGGGGTGCCTTGGGAATCCCCAAGCTTGAGCTCTTGCCTTTCTTCCTTTTCCTCATATCGAGACCTCCTCGATTAGACACTTCATCCACACAAAATTTCAACAGAAAACTCGGTAAGATCCGTTAGTATAATAAAGCAAATCACCACTATAAGTACTGTTGCGAACCAATTCATATTTTGTTTTTGCATTGTGTCTACTGTAATATAGCTTTTTCATGGCTTAATCCACTGATATAAATTAATAGTTTCGGCAAAACAAGCAAACTATACATCAAAAACAGAATCAGTCAAAAACAGAACAGTCTGTAGCAATCTGAACAATCACCATACTTATGTACCCCAAAAATTCTACCAAAATTAGGGAAGATAAAAAATTTGTACAGCAAGACAGTGCAAAAAGAATCAGAACTGTTTGACGTTCCAGTTAACAATGTAAAATCGCGCACTACAGCCAAAGTTTCTGTCCTGCACCGTACAAACCAACAAGCATTGTAAACATCCTAAAGGCAAACCTTGGCACATTATTTTTATAATACAATGGAATTATACAAGGGGATAATTATTTTTGATGAAAAGTTTCTGTAATCAAGATTCACAAAGTTTCCGTGAGCATGAACAAAGTTCAAGGCTAGCTCCCACTTCAACAATGCTTGTCTTTCTTACTTTCACTTTCCTTTTTGAAAAGTTTTGGGTTCCCCTCTTTATTTTTGTATTTTTTAAACTATATGAAAGCACTCAACAGAAATAAATGACTCTCTAAAACTTCTGGGTTGTCTCCCTAGCAGCGCTTTCTTTAAAGCCATTAAGCTAGGCATATAGTGCTCAAGTAATGGATCCACCCGGATCCCAAGGTATATCAAAGCCAATTTTAATTAACAATGATTTGTAATTTATTAGTGAGCACAAAGTAACATATATCAAGAAACAACAAAGTCTAACTCTCTTCCTATGCATTGGCATGTCATAAAAGAACGATTCATGCACACCAAGTAAAGGCCAATGCATAGTATAATCAGTTTCTTGCAATTTTATCATATTGGAAGTATAAAGAGGTGGAGATATAGTTCCTCTCTCATAATAATTGCAAGTAGGAGCAGCAAGAACATGCATATTATATCTATCAAAATCATCATGTGCAATGGTAAAAGGCAACCCATCAATATAATCCTTAATAAGCACAAACTTCTCCGATATAGTGTAGTTGGGAGAATTCAAAAGGATAACAGGACTATCATGCGTGGGTGCAATTTCATGTTTAACATAAGGAACTATATCAAGTTCATCTCCATAAGCATAATTCATATTGGCATCTTGGCCACAAGCATAGCAAGCATCATCAAAAGGGGATATTGCAAGAGAATCAACGTGATCATAACAATCATCATAGCAATCATCCTTCCGTAAGCACGAAGGGGAATTAAACAATGTATGAGTTGAAGAGTTACTCTCATTAGAAGGTGGGCACGGGTTGCTAATCCACTCTTCATCCTTTTGTTCTTCGCTCTCCTCATCATCTTTTTCATCCAATGAGCTCACAGTTTCATCAATTTCTTCTTCCATAGACTCCTGCAAAATATTAGTCTCTTCTTGGACAGTGGAGGAGTCCTCAATATATAGTCTAACATAGGAATTATAAGCATAATTATCATAACAATATTTAAAAATGGCAAAATTTTCAGATTTGTAGAGAGTAGCATCATACTTTTCAATCAAAGAAGCAATTTCATAAGCACCCTTAAAAGCAACAAATTCTTCAATTTGTTGAACATCATAGTAATTATAAAACTTTAGCATACGAAGATACGATTCCATTATCAATAAACTCACATTGGTAGGGAAGGTGTTTCTTAGGGTTTTCGGAACAACAAGTAAAATCATATATTTCACATAGATTCCAAGCATAGCATTGCAAACGATGAATTTGATCCAGTAAAAGTTTCCCTTTTTCAGATATATGGTGTCGCACATAACAAACATGCTCATCTAAAGATTTGCCCTCAACTAAGCTAGTGGGGGTTTCAGCACGAGCACAAAGGGATTGAAGATGATCCAAGTAAAAAGCTTCAGGAGTGTGATAGATTTTGAGTGGTTCTTCAACCATTGGCGTAGTAGGTACAACTAATTTTTTTGGTATTTTGCGTTTCCTACCCATAACTAAAGATAGAAAACAACTAAGAACAACAAATAAAAATTACTTAGTGATAAAGCAAACAAGCACACACGCGAATATTCACCCCACGCTATGACTCCCCGGCAACGGCGCCAAAAAAAGGTCTTGATGACCCGCAAGTATACGGGATAGTTGTAGCCTCTTTCGATAAGTAAGAGTGTCGAACCCAACGAGGAGCTAAAGGTAGAAAAAATACTCTCTCAAGTCCTATCTGCCACTGATACGACTCTACGCACGCTTGACATTCGCTTTACCTAGAACAAGTATGAAACTAGAGGTACTTTGTAGGTGTTGTTGGATAGGTTTGCAAGATAGTAAAGAGAACGTAAATAATAAGTAGGGGATGTTTAGATAAAGAAGCAATAAAGTAAATATAGCGAGTGTGAAAAAGTGGTGGTAGGAGTTGTGGAATTGTCCCTAAGCAATTGACTACTTTACTAGACCGATAACAAGTTTTATGTGGGAGAGGCCATTGCTAGCATGCCATCCCTGACTTCGAATTCTATGCACTTATGATTGGAACTATTAGCAAGCATACGCAACTACTAATGTTCATTAAGGTAAAACCCAACCATAGCATTAAGATATATTGGTCCACCTTCAATCCCGTATGCATCAATTTCTATGCTAGGTTGAAGCTTCTGTCACTCTTGCCCTCCAATACATAGTCCTATCAACATACAACTAACTCTATGGTGTGATCCACGCGCGAGCTCATATGATGGGCACCAAAGGACAGCAACATAACCACAAGCAAATTAAATCAATCATAGCAATTCATCAACCACCAATAGGACAACGAAAATCTACTCAGACATCATAGGATGGCAACACATCATTGGATAATAATATGAAGCATAAAGCACCATGTTCAAGTAGAGGGTACAGCGGGTTGCGGGAGAGTGGACCGCTGTAGATAGAGGGGGGAAGGTGATGGAGATGTTGGTGAAGATGGTGGAGGTGTTGGTGAAGATCGCGGTGATGATGATGGCCCCCGGCGGTGTTCCGGTGCCACCGGAAGCAAGGGGGAGAGAGCTCCCCTTCTTCTTCTTCTTCCTTGACCTTCTCCCTAGATGGGAGAAGGGTTTCCCCTCTGGTCCTTGGCTCCCATGGCGTGGGAGGGACGAGAGCCCCTCCGAGATTGGATCTGTCTCTCTATCTCTCTCTGTTTCTGCGTTCCCAGACTCTGCCCCTTCACCGTTTCTTTTATATCCAGAGATCCGTAACTCCGATTGGGGTAAATGTTTCGCCCAGATTTTTCTCATGAAATTAGCTTTCTTGCAGCAAAAGAAGGGCATCAACTGCCTTCCGGGTGGCCCACGAGGGTGCCAGGCGCGCCCAAGGGGGAGGGAGCGCCCCCTGTCTCGTGGCCACCTCGGACACCGTTTCATGTCGATTCTTCCTTCGGAAAATCCCAAATATTCCAAAATAATTCTCTGTCCGTTTTTATCCCGTTTGGATTCCGTTTAATACTGGGTTTCTGCATAAAACATGCAACACACAGGAACTGGCACTGGGCACTGGATCAATATGTTAGTCCCAAAAATAATATAAAAAGTTGCCAAAAGTACATGAAAGTTGTAGAATATTGGCATGGAACAATCAAAAATTATAGATATGATGGAGACGTATCAATGAACCATTGATATCGGATGCTATTCAGCAAATGGCAATTGGGGAGCGTCAAGCCTATTGAAGGAAATGCTCCTGAGTCCTCTGATGATGATGCTCCTATGACTCGAAGCAGAACTTGTCAAGCCACTGCCGAAGCAAATGCTCCTCCTAATGGAAATGGCAATCAAAATACAAATGTCGATCAAAATGGCAATCTCGAAGGGAATGATGATACAAATGTTGATGCAGATGAGAATGACAATGATCATCATGAAGAAAATGCTCATCCTTGAGTTGCAAATCAAGTTGATCCTTCATTAATTCTTGATGAAATTGAGAATCCAGGTTATCGACCCATAACTCGTTCACGCACTCATTTGGCTAACTACTGTGGAAGTTTCTCCTTTGTCTCATTGGTAGAACCTACCAAGTATGAAGAAACCATGAATGATCTGATTGGATGAATGCCATGCAAGAGGAGTTGATGCAATTCGAATTAAATGATGTGTGGGAATTGGTTGACAAACCGAATCCCAAGAAGCACAATATCAACGGCATAAAATGGATTTTCCACAGCAAGCAAGATGAGAATGGCATTGTGGTGAGAAACAAAGCATTACTTGTTGCTCAGGGGTAACACAGGTAGAAGGTATTGATTTTGGTGAAACATATGCTCATGTTGCACGCCTTGATGCAATTCGTATTCTTCTTGCTTATGCAAACTACAATGATATCTTCATTTATCAAATGGATGTGAAAATTCTTTCCTCAATGGTGAAATTGATGAGGAAGGTTATGCTAGACAACCACCTGGCTTTGAACACCCTGAGCTTCCTAACAAAGTTTCCAGGTTGAATAAAGCTTTATATGGGCTAAAGCAAGCCCCTCAAGCTTGGTATGACACCTTGAAGAAGTTTTTGCTCGATAAAGGGTTCAAGCAGGATCCACTTTTCCCACACTTTTCACTCATGCTGTTGATCATGATCTATTTGTATGTCAAATCTATGTGCATGACATTATCTTCGGCTGTACTAACAATGATTGCAGCTTAGAGTTCGGGAAAATGATGTTCGATAAATATCAAATGTCTATGATGGGTGAACTCAAGTTCTTTCTCGGACTGCAAATTCATCAACAAGGAAATGGCATTTTCATTTCTTAGGAGAAATATCTGAAATAATGCATGAAGAAGTTCAAAATGCAAGATTCCAAAATGAAGGGCTATAAAACTCCTATGCCCACGAATGGTAAGCTGGATGCAGATGTGTATGGTAAGGATTACGATCAGAAAGCTTATCGTTCGATGATTGGTTCTCTTCTTATGTATGTGCATCCAGACCTGATATTATGTTGAGTGTTTGCATGTGTGCCCGCTATCAAGTTGCACCGAAAGAATCACATCACCAAGTAGCCAAGCGTATCCTAAGGGAGCACAGTTTGATCTTGTTGGATATTCAGACTCAGATTGGGCTGGTGACTTGGTTGATAGGAAACCTACTTCAGGGACATATCATTTCCTCGGTAGATCTTTGGTCTGTTGGTCTGTCAGCGTTCTGGGAACGGGGGTCCCCAGACCTGCATGCCTGCGACCTGCTGCGTGGCTCGATTGGTGGCCCAGTACGGCTCGTCTTCATCAACCCACACTCAAGACCCTCGCGGGGCGGACGACACAAGGCCTCCTCAGGAGTGGCCTCGCCAGACAGGCTCATGAGGAGGCGGAGAGATCAAGGCAAGGGGTGCCCATGACGCAAGCCATGACGATCAAGGCTAGGCAGGCGCCAGCCCGCGCAGTGTCCTTGTTTCCTCTTTGGTGCAAAGGGGGCAAGTGCAGGCGCGAAGTACCGAGGCATCAGGCAAAGGTTTCCATATCGGTAACGAGACCAAGACTAGCAGAGCGGCAGGACAGAGGTCACCGTGGAGCCCAAGACGGCGTCATCACCAGAACCTTTGGCAGTCGAAGACCACCTTTAGTTAGGATAGCTTATACTAGTTGTCCCCTTTCGAAATGGCCATTGTTGGATCCCTTCCCGCTCAATATTTGGGAAGAGGACCAGGGCCTCTATATATAGGGTAGCCACCACAGTAGAAAAGGAGGTTAAGTTCGTCCGCACACCACACCACCACGAGAACACCTCTCCCCGCAAGGTTGTTCTTCCTCTGTAGTGTTCATCATCAGCCCAAGAGGCAATCCACCACACCACACACTGGATTAGGGTATTACACTACAACAGTGGCCCAAACCAGTATAAACCTTGTGTCTCTTGTGTTGTTCATTGATCTAGCTTAGCAATCGCAGCGAGGCTGAGGGTGTGTTTCGGTAGGGAGAAGATCTTCACGCGCACCCCCGAGTTCGAACCTTAAGGGTTTTGCCGGAACCCGATATCCGACATTTGGCGCGCCAGGTAGGGGTGTGCCAGAGTCTTCCTTCCACCGATCTGGGTTCCACTGCTTCGTCGCATCCATGTCCGGCGACCCGACGACCAACGCCGACCGCTGGGCGGCATGGCCAGCCCGTGCCACGCCGCCTGCCCAAGGTGACCTCAACCCTGCACCCCAGGCAGCCCGCACACCGCAGAACGCTGCGGGGCGCGGGCGACGCGGTCAAGCACTACCTGCCCTTACTCCGTGGCAGGTGCGATCAGTCGCAAGGGCCTCAAGCCACACCGCGGCCACGGCGCCGTACACCCGACGGGAGCAAGCGAACATGAGGGCCGCGCTCACTATGGCTCGGGAGCTGCTACGGTGCAGGTTGTAGGAGAGCGGCCGAGACGTGTTGCTAGAGCACGTTGCAGAGCTCCTGGATGCCGCGGCCTCGGGGGCACCGCCTTTATGCTCCCAGCTTCCGCCCCAGGCCCCGGTCGGATCACGCAGCGGACCTCTCCGTGCTTGCGCGCCCACAGGCGCGCCCCAAGGCTTCATCGATGCCGGCTCAATGATACATCCATTTTGCATCATGCTTTTATATCAATATTTATTGCATTATGGGCTGTTATTACACATTATATCTCAATACTTATGGCTATTCTCTCTTATTTTACAAGGTTTAACATGAAGAGGGGGAATGCCGGCAGCTGGAATTCTGGCTGGAAAAGGAGCAAACATTGGAAACCTATTTTGCACAGCTCCAAAAGTCCTGAAACTCCACGAAACAAATTTTTGGAATTAACAAGAATTTCTGAGCGAAAGAAATAGGCCAGGGGGCCCACACGCTGTCCAGGAGACAGGGGGCACCCCCCTATAGGGCGCGCCCCCTATCTCCTGGGCCCCCTGGTGGGCCTCCGGCATCCATCTTCTGCTATATCATCACTTTTATCCTGGAAAAAATAGTGGGCAAGCTTACGGGACGAAACTCCGCCGCCACGAGGCGGAACCTTGGCGGAATCAATCTAGGGCTCTGGCGGAGCTGTTCTGCCGGGGACACTTCCCTCCGGGAGGGGGAAATCATCACCAATGTCACCACCAACGATCCTCTCATCGAGAGGGGGTCAATCTCCATCAACATCTTCACCAGCACCATCTCCTCTCAAAACCCTAGTTCATCTCTTGTATCCAATCTTGTATCAAAACCACAAATTGATACCTGTGGGTTGCTAGTAGTGTTGATTACTCCTTGTAGTGGATGCTAATTGGTTTACTTGGTGGAAGATCATATGTTCAGATCCTTTATGCATATTATTACTCCTCTGATTATGAACATGAATATGCTTTGTGAGTAGTTACGTTTGTTCCTGAGGAGATGGGTGAAGTCTTGCTATTAGTAGTCATGTGAATTTGGTATTCGTTTGATATTTTGATGAGATGTATGTTGTCTTTTCCTCTAGTGGTGTTATGTGAAAGTCGACTACATGACACTTCACCATTATTTGGGCCTAGAGGAAGGCATGGGGAAGTAATAAGTAGATGATGGGTTGCTAGAGTGACAGAAGCTTAAACCCTAGTTTATGCGTTGCTTCGTTAGGGGTTGATATGGATCCATATGTTTAATGTTGTGGTTAGGTTTAACTTAATACTCCTTTTGTAGTTGCGGATGCTTGCAATAGGGGCTAATCATAAGTGGGATGCTTGTCCAAGTTAGGGCAGTACCCAAGTACCGGTCCACCCACATATCAAATTATCAAAGTACTGAACGCGAATCATATGAACGTGATGATAACTAGCTTGACGATAATTCCCAATGTGTCCTCGGGAGCTCCTTTATTATTATTAGAAATTGTCCAGACTTATCCTTTGCTACATAAAGGATTGGTCCACCTTGCTGCACTTTATTTACTTTATTTACTTGTTGCTCGTTACTATTTATCTTATCACAAAACTATCTATTACCTTCAATTTCAGTGCTTGCAGAGAAAACCTTACTGAAAACCGCTTATCATTTCCTTCCGCTCCTCGTTGGGTTCGACACTCTTGCTTATCGAAGACTACGATAGATCCCCTACACTTGTCAGTCATCAAGACTCTTTTCTGGCGCCGTTGCCGGGGAGTGTAGCACTTTTGGTGAGTGGAACTTGGTAAGGAAACATTTATATAGTGTGCTGAAATTTTCTATTACTTGTCACTATGGAAACTAATCCTTTGAGGGGCTTGTTTGGGGTATCTTCACCTGAAAGCACAAGTGCTCCCTGGGTGGTTTTGTTAATTAATGTTAACATATCTCTTGTTGGACTACCACTTTTACCTAGTATATTTCAGACAAGTTCAACAATGGAGTGGCATGGACTAAAGGATGTGGAACCCCTTCAAGATGCTAAGGACAAAGGATTGGCTCAAGCTCCAAGATCAAGACTCTACATGGTTTCCATTTTAGTGATCCAAGATCACATTGAGTCTATAGGAAAAGCCAATACTATCAAGAGGGGATGAGGTGTTGCTTAATGGCTTGCTTGCTCAAAGTGCTTAGTGATATGCTCCAAAGCCCTCAACTACCTTCTCACATCCACAAATGTCCTAAACCCAAAGTCTAACTCGGCCTCACCGATTCTTTCTATCCGGCGCCACTGAGTTCAGATATCTTAGCCACTGCCACAAACCCCTAGGCAAATCGGTCTCACCGATAGGGATCTCGGTCTCACCGAGATGGGATTGTAATCTCTCTGTGTATGTCCATTACCAAAATCGGTCTCACCGAGTTTGAGCAATCGGTACTACCGAGATTACAATGCAAACTCTTTGGTTAGCTTATTACCAACATCGGTCCCACCAAGTTTGTGTAATCGGTCTCACCGAGTTTGCCTGACCATCTCTCTGGTTAGCTTAATACCAAAAATCGGTCCCACCGAGTTTGTGTAATCGGTCTCACCGAGATTACGTTATGCCCTAACCCTAACCATATCGGTCCTACCGAGTTGCATGTCGGTCCCACCGAAAACCCTAACGGTCACATTGTTTACTAAATCAGTCTGATCGAGTTTGTTGATTCGGTCCCACCAAGATTGGTAAATTGTGTGTAACGGTTAGATTTTGTGTGGAGGCTATATATACCCCTCCACCTCCTCTTCATTCGTAAAGAGAGCCATCAGAACAAGCCTACACTTCCAGCATCCTATTTCTGAGAGAGAACTACCTACTCATGTGTTGAGGCCAAGATATTCCATTCCTACCATATGAATCTTGCTCTAGCCTTCCCCAAGTTGCTTTCCACTCAAATCTTCTTCCCACCAAATCCAAATCCTGTGAGAGAGAGAGAGTTGAGTGTTGGGGAGAGTATCATTTGAAGCACAAGAGCAAGGAGTTCATCATCAACGCACCATTTGTTACTTCTTGGAGAGTGGTGTCTCCTAGATTGGCTAGGTGTCACTTGGGAGCCTCCGACAAGATTGTGGAGTTGAACCAAGGAGTTTGTAAGGGCAATGAGATCGCCTACTTCGTGAAGATCTACCGCTAGTAAGGCAAGTCCTTCATGGGTGACGGCCATGGTGGGATAGAAAAGGTTGCTTCTTCGTGGACCCTTCTTGGGTGGAGCCCTCCGTGGACTCGCGCAACCATTACCCTTCGTGGGTTGAAGTCTCCATCAACGTGGATGTACGATAGCACCACCTATCGGAACCACGACAAAAACATCCGTGTCTCCAATTGCGTTTGAATCCTCCAAACCCTTCCCCTTTATATTCTTGCAAGTTGCATGCTTTACTTTCCGCTGCTCATATACTCTTTGCATGCTTGCTTGTTATGTATTGTGAGTGTTAAACTTGTGCCTAAACTCCACTCCAACTTAAAGAAGTTAAAAACTGCAACTTTGGTACCTAGTGTCTAATCACCCCCCTCTAGACACCTCTTCTCGATCCCTTTCATCACCCCAACCAGAAGAGCAAAGAGTTTCTCCTCAACCTACTGAACTTTATGAAAATATTTACTATGAGATTCCTTCGGGTATGATAGAGAAACTGCTAGCTAATCCATTTGCAGGAGATGGAACATTGCATCCCGATTTACACCTTATCTTTGTGGATGAAGTTTGTGGATTATTTAAGCTTGCAGGTATTCCCGATGATGTTGTCAAAAGGAAGGTCTTCCCTTTATCTTTGAGGGGAGATGCATTGACATGGTATAGGCTATGTGATGATACGAGATCTTGGAATTATAAGCGATTGAAGTTGGAATTTCACCAGAAGTTATATACTATGCATCTTCTTCATCGTGATCGTAATTACATATATAATTTTTGGCCTCGCGAAGGAGAAAGCATGCTCAAGCTTGGGGGAGGCTTAAGTCAATGTTATATTAATGCCCCAATCATGAGCTCTCTCGGGAAATGATTATTCAGAATTTTTATGCTCGACTTTCTCTTGACAATTGCAACATGCTCGATACTTCCAGTGCTGGTTCTTATATGCTGAAGACTATTGATTTCAAATGGGACTTATTGGAAAGAATTAAACGCAACTCTGAAGATTGGGGTTCCGACGATGGTAAGGAGTCAGGTATGACACCTAAGTTTGATTGTGTTAAATCTTTTATGGATACCGATGCTTTTCGTGGATTTAGCGCTAAGTATGGACTTGACTCTGAGATAGTAGCTACTTTTTGTGAATCTTTTGCTACTCAAGTTGATCTCCCTAAAGAGAAGTGGTTTAAATATAATCCTCATGTTGAAGTGAAAGTAGTTGCACCTATTACAGTCGAAGAAAAGACTATTACCTATAGTGATCCTATTGTTCCTACTGCTTATGTTGAAAAACCTCCTTTTCCTGTTAGGATAAAGGATCATGCTAAAACTTCGACTATTGTTCGTAAGAGTATAATACTAGGACTTATACACCTCCTGAGCAAATTAATGTTGAACCTAGTATTGCTATGGTTAAAGATCTCTTGGATGAGGACTTATATGGGCATGTTATTTCTTTCTTGGGTGAGACTGCTAATATTGTCAGACCTGATACTAAGACACGTAGACATATCGTACGCATGCCTATTATTTCTGTTAAAATAGGAGATCATTGTTATCATGGCTTATATGATATGGGTGCTAGTGCTAGTGCGATAACTTATGATCTT
Organism: Triticum aestivum; assembly: GCF_018294505.1. Lineage (NCBI taxonomy): Eukaryota > Viridiplantae > Streptophyta > Magnoliopsida > Poales > Poaceae > Triticum > Triticum aestivum. The sequence continues at coordinate 336,971,696 of NC_057807.1, read as the reverse complement.
TATAAAGAAATTATGCACGACATTGCACCCATTGAATTAGAAGACATTGATGTTACTATTAAGCTTGCTAATAGGGATACCATTAAACCTATTGGGATTGTTAGAGATGTTCAAGTTTTGTGTGGGAAGGTTAAATACCTTGCTGGCTTTCTTGTTCTTGGTTCCCCACAAGATGATTTTTGTCCCATTATTTTTTGTAGACCCTTGTGACGCCCAGATAATTAAGCTAAAGTAATTCTCATCTAATGGTGCCACGTCACTTCAATTACTATTGCTAATCTTCCGTTAGTTCGAAACCGATTCAAATTCAAGTTCAAAATTAAGCAAACAATAAAAGTTTTCAAATATTAAGACTAAAATGTTTGGAGTGAACCAAATAGTTATAAGTAATTATGGTGGAGAATCCACATCTTTATAAAGTAATTAAAGGCTCTAAAATAATTAAAACAGTAGTTAAAATAATTAAATTAATGCCTATTGAACTTTATAAAATATTAAACCATTTTATTTTGGGATAAGAATTAATGTGGCAGTAATATATTTATAAATACTAATTTAGGTACTAGTGGTAATTTTTATAGAACTAGATTCAAAAGGAAACTAAAAGAGAACAGAAAAGAATAAAAAAAGAAAATAGAAAAACCAAGATTAAAAACAACAACAACCACACTGTGCACTTGGCCCAGTTGTTCGTACAGTGTGGCCTGGCCCGCCCAAGCCGGCCTTTCATCCTCTCCGGCACCTCTGGACGCGCGAGACGCCATGGCCGTCCAGAGCCGATGAACCGCACGATGCGCTCCACCGCGACGATCCCTGTAGCCCTAGCGCGGATAAGATCGACGCCACACACACGCTGGACGATCCCCAGGATCTTTTCCCACTATCCCCTCGTGCTGCTCCATCCTCGTCTGCCATGGTCGCCACTGTCATCGTTGATAGCGTAGCCACCGCACGCCCCTCGCCGCCTCGCCGCTTCCATCAGCTCCGACGGGCTCCTCTTCGTCTCCCTCGCCGAAGGATCGGAGCCGGGGAGCGCCACGACTGTCGCCTGCACCATCTTCCCCGAGCTCGGCTGCCGCATCTCATCGTCGACCTATGCATCCCCGACCATCCCCGAGCCTCCTGAGCAGCCCTACGAGTCCGTGGTGAGCTCCTCCTCCACCCTTTGGTAGCCTCCCGTCGAATCCGTCGCCGTACACACCGTACACCGCCGCGGTTGAACTCACCGGAGCTCACGCTCGTGCCCGTGGCCACGCTCCCGCTCGTCCTGCTAGCCAACCCGCGCGCGCCCGCGCGCGCCTCGCTGCTGCCTTGGCTGCTCGTGCCCCCGCGCTGCGTGCGCCCATAGCTGTCCGTCGCCCGTTGTTCCCGCGCTTGCTGCTGCTGCTCTCTGCTCCTTGTTGCCGCTGCTTGCTGCTCTTGCGGCTACCTTGTGCGTTGCTGCTTCTCTTACTCTACTGCTGGTTCCTGCTGCTACCTAGCCGCTACTTCTGCTGATGTTTTGCTACTGTTGCTCTGTTTTGCTAGCTGCCTTCTATTACGCTGATGCTAATGGCCGGGAAAATATCAGGTGATACCATGTCTTAGGTGCTTCAATGGTACAAGCTTCTGGTCCGTTGGATCTCAGATCCAACGGCTCCTGGGAGGTTCTGAAAGGCTGCCATACTTGTTCGCAATTTTTGGACTTTAAGAGGACTTTTTAGCAAAATGTTGAAAGGCTTCCTGGAGCCGTTGGATCTCAGATCCAACGGCTCCTAGGAGCTCGTATCATGGAAGCATCTAAGGCTCGGTATCACCTGATACCTGCCCGCTAATGGCCATGGCCGGGCACATGCTTGTGTGCGTGTTTGTGCAAAGCCACCAACAGCTGGCCGGTGCAAATTATCTTAGGGGCTGATTACTAGTTAGGTTAACTGCTAACCAATGATAGTGGCCCCCACTGTTAGTTAATCTAATTTAACTAGAGTCTAGTTAACCTTAGACAATGACATGTGGGACCCGCCTACACTATTCATCATTTGACCATTCAACCTTTGACAGGGTCAACCCACCGCACTGGCCCCACTCGCATACTCATAGGCTAGTTTAACACTAGGTGACAAAAGAATTTACTGTTTTATTTTCGAATTAAATAAAATCTAGAAAACATTTAAACTTCAATAAATCATATAAAATAATCCGTAACTCGGATGAAGATACTTTGTACATGAAAGTTGCTCAGAACAACGAGACGAATCCGGATACTCAACCCGTTCGTCCGCCACACATCACTAGCATAACAAACACGAAACTTTCCCCCTCCGGTTCATCTGTCCAAAAACGTGAAACACCGGGAATACTTTCTCGGATGTTTGCCCCCTTCGCCGGCATCACCTACTACCGCGTTAGGGCATACCTAGCACCGCGTATTGCCTCGTTATGTTTTGTGATGCTTTGTTTGCTCCGTATTTACTGTTTTCCCTGACTCTTCTTCTTCGGTAGACCCCGAGACCGGCGCTGATGCCACCAAGTACGACTATGTCACCAACGACCCTTCTTCCTGTACAACAGAGCTTCCAGGCAAGCCCCCCCCTTGATCACCAGATATCACCTATTCTTCCCTCTAGCATGTTACTGTTTCAATTAATCCTATTCTGTTGCATAGCCTGTCATTGTTGCTACATCTGTTGATACCTTACCTGCAATCCTAAATGCTTAGTATAGGATGCTAGTTTACCATTAGTGGCCCTACATTCTTGTCAGTCTGCCATTCTATACTATCGGGTCGTGATCACTCGGGAGGTGATCACGGATATATACTATACATACATATACTATACAGATGGTGACTAAAGTCGGGTCAGCTCGTTGAGTACCCGCAAGTGATTCCGATGTGGGGGCTGGAAGGACAGGTGGCTCCATCCCGGTAGAGGTGGGCCTAGGTTCCCAACGGCCCCAACTGTTATTTTGTGGCGGAGCGATAGGACAGGTTGAGACCACCTAGGAGAGAGGTGGGCCTGGCCCTGGTCGGTGTTCGCGGTTACTTCATAATAACACGCTTAACGAGATCTCGGTATTTGATCTGAGTCTGGCCACTGGCCTATACGCACTAACCAACTACGCGGGGAAGATATGGGCACTCGACGTCGTGGTATCAGCCGAAGCCTTCGTGACGTCAGCGACTGAGCGGCGCGCGCCGGATTGGAACGTAAGCCTGCTCTTGTATTAAGGGGGCTAGTTCTGCTTCCGGCCGCCCTCGCAACGTGCAGGTGTGAAATGGGCGATGGGCCCAGACCCCTGCGCCATAGGATTTAGACCAGCGTGCTGACCTCTCTGTTGTGCCTAGGTAGGGCTGCGACGTGTTGATCTTCCGAGGCTGGGCATGACCCCAAAAAGTGTGTCCGGCCAAATGGGATCGAGCGTGTTGGGTTATGTGGTGCACCCTTGCAGGGAAGTTTATCTATTCGAATAGCCGTGTCCATCGGTAAAAGGACGACCCGGAGTTGTACCTTGACCTTATGACAACTAGAACCGGATACTTAATAAAACACACCCAGACAAGTTCCACAGACAACCCGGTGATCGCTTTTCCACGGGGCGACGAGGGGAGGACCGCCGGGTAGGATTATGCTATGCAATGCTACTTGGAGGACTTCAATCTACTCTCTTCTAGATGCTGCAAGACGGAGGCTACCAGAAGCGTAGTCTTCAATAGGACTAGCTATCCCCCTCTTATTCTGGCATTCTGCAGTTCGGTCCACCGATATTGCCTCTTTACACATATACCCATGCATATGTAGTGTATATCCCTGCTTGCGAGTACTTTGGATGAGTACTCACGGTTGCTTTTCTCCCTCTTTTCCCCCTTTCCCTTCTACCTGGTTGTCGCAACCAGATGCCGGAGCCCAGGAGCCAGACACCACCGTCGACGACGACTCTTACTACACTGGAGATGCCTACTACTATGTGCAGGCTGCTGACGACGATCAGGAGTAGTTTAGGAGGATCCCAGGCAGGAGGCCTGCGCCTCTTTCGATCTGTATCCCAGTTTGTGCTAGCCTTCTTAAGGAAAACTTGTTTACTTATGTCTGTACTCAGATATTGTTGCTTCCGCTGACTCGTCTATGATCGAGCACTTGTATTCGAGCCATCGAGGCCCCTGGCTTGTATTATGATGCTTGTATGACTTATTTTATTTTTAGAGTTGTGTTGTGATATCTTCCCATGAGTCCCTGATCTTGATCGTACACGTTTGCGTGTATGATTAGTGTACGATTAAATCGGGGGCGTCACAAGTTGGTATCAGAGCCGACTGCCTGTAGGAATCTCCCTTCCACACTCCTTGGTCGAAGTTGAGTCTAGTCGATGAAAAATGTTTTACTAACATGGCTGTGCGGCCCATCGGCCCACGTCGCCATTGGGTGGTATTAGGATCTTTTTTATTCCTCGTCTATACTCTGGGACTTTGAGCTCTCTTCTATTCGGGTTAAATGATTTTGCTAAAAACAAAACTAACTTTAGGTTCTCGAAAATACTTTCTCCCAGAGAGCCCCTCATTTCAGATGATCGCCTGCTGCGCTAGAAGATTCTGAAGTTACTCTACGATGTTCTCTCGAGTCTTTGTGCCATCGCATTTGCGATTTCCTTCCACGGTCAACCTCATACACTTGCCATTCATACAATCATTCCCCGTTGATCTTGTTATTACAAGATACCCCCGAAATTCTCTCTATTGTTTCGAGAATACTTTGTGCCTACTACCCTGCAGTTCTTTGCCACCTGAATACCCCTACGGATAATTTCTCGCACTTATCGAGTATCCGTTCTTTCCTAGTTGATTCATGTATTTCACAACTGTCTTCGAAATACCATTCGATCTTCCGAAAATCCTGAGCAACCTATTGCTCTCGATATTCTTGCTTGCTTGCATTATGGTTAATCCCATAAGTCTCGTAATCTTATTGGCATCCCTTGTCATTATCATTTTGAGTTTGTTGATTCAATATGTTGCGAATGCTCGCAATCCTTAGTCAGATCCTAGAATTCATCCTTCTGACTCAGACGTCATTTGGATATGAGCTGGTTCTTGACCAATCAATGCCTTGATCGTTTGTGCTTCTAAGTCTATTGAACTTATTCATTTTCGATTAGAACATTTGCTTTTGATCCCTTGATTTGGAAATCATAAATTCCTTTGCAATTGAGCTTTGAATTAGTCAGCTATTTCTACACCCCAATGCCTTTGCATTGTTTCTTCTTCTGATTGTGTGCCAATGCTCACATCAGCTCTGTTGTGGACCGTCAGATCCTTTGTTGAATTATCAATCCGACAGTGTCCTTTGTATACAAAAACCTCAAGAAGTTCTTTCCCTGAAACATAATGCCATTGGTAAATTCTATTCTCTGATATGTCCAATGACGCTCTGCTTTCAAGCTTGAGTTATTTACTTCCGAACTTTTTAGTATATGTTGCTAAGATACCCGATGGGTTGGACCAATGCCTTCCCTAATCTGTGCAAACCCGAGAGTTTTCACGAATCATACTCTTCCGGTGTTCTACCAGATAAAATTCCAACACTACAGTTTTATCAAAGCGAGAGGTGAATGAAATGTTATGCATTAAAGAAGTGGGAGTCGACCTTGACCTTTGTGTTCATGCCAATGAAAATGATGTAGACCGTCTCGGAAGCTTCTTGCAAAATGATTATCCAGCTATATGATTCTTTCGGTATTCTTAAATTGATTCCTTACAATTATGGTTCCGACCATGCTGTCCTGAGCTGATATATCTGATGGGAATTCATTCCAGTGCCTCGTCTATTTTTGGCGAGGTTGAAGTATCTACTGTCACAGGTCAATGACCCGGTTATACTTCTATCATGTTCTACCTTCGAGTATTACCCCCTGGTATCTCGAAGATGTCTGGCTATTGCACCACATATTACTAACTTTGTTGAAGTAATGTCTTTCCTTGTCGTAATCACTCTACGGGTTCTGGATTGTTGTCAACCGAGGACACCGACTAGTGAAATTATTCCGCACTACCAATCAAATACCCCTAGTATTTTTACTAGGAAATTCTGAACTCAATCTGGTCATTCCTAGACTATCGGCTGCATCCTGGTCTTGCTACCTTTGACTGTGCTACCTCGTCCTTCTCTGGTGCACGAATTCTTCAGTGTGTGAGCACGACTTACGTCGAGCTTTCAACATCTTGTTGCTTGTCTTGAAAGGCAACTTTGGTTCCGAGCTTGCATCTTATATATTGATCATATAACTTGCCACTTTGTCATTTCCTTGCTTGTTGTCATTGTTGTTTGATTGCATCCTCTTGAAACCTCCCGGCAAATGTGTCGGATCACCTTCAACACACTGACTTCTTCCGAGGTGTCAACTGTGTTCATGATGAGAAATACCCTCCTTGCCCTCGATGGTTTTTATTATCATCGACAACGCCCTTAACTTCCTTTCATCGTGAACTTGTCCACATTATCAATGCAACTTGCTCTCCAGCTAGTGTTGTGTTCTGCCTTGAAGTATTACTGTCTTTTATATCGAGAATGTTGTGGGGATTGCTCCACCTCTTAGAAATTCTCGGTATGAGGATACTTCTCACCATCACCATTCTTTCTTGGTTCCCGTGTTAATTCCAACCGGGGTATCAACAAGTGAACGACGCTGTTTGGATTCAGTACTTCTAGTAACCCTATTGCTTTGAAGTTAATGATCAATAGTTCATTTGAGCCTATCAGTTATTAAATCACCATTCTAACAATTGATCAGGCTACCTATGCCCATATTTCGGGTGCACCTTTCAACCAATGTTTAATTGTGTATGTTTTCCTCGGACATACATCATTATATCATTTGATCCAACAAATGTTATCTCCTTGTTCACATAATTGTGGAAATTCATCTTGTTGGAAATCTTGATGAATTGTCGCTGAGTTCCTTAGTCACCTCATCCTCTCATTGGTTTGATGATGAACTCTTGTTTCGGAACTTGCTTCCATATTTCATTTCTCGAGAATCTTGCAACGCCATCTCGTTAAATTATGTTGCACCCCTTCCTTCTCAGGCATCATGAGTATGAGGTATCCTGATACCAAACAGATCTGAATCTCGGTTAGATATGATGGTTGGAACTTATTCCGAAGAGTTATAACATTGGTCTTTAACCCGATAAGGTGATGTCATCCTAACACACCTGCCCGGAGGACCTATTGTTATAGTTTCCTTTTTAGCAAGGTTAGCCATTCTTTCATGAGGAAATTGTAAGACTTATTCTATAAGTTGTTCCCGATGGATCCTTTGTGTATCCAAAAGTCTGACTTTTTCTTGAAGACCATGCCAATGCTATCTCGAAGCATGTTTGTGGTACTCCGATTTGCAACAAGAGCATTTGAAGCACAATGCTAAATTTTATTTGTCCATTATCCAAACAACGTTGTATGGGTAATGTCATGAAATTCCTCTCCCCTTACCTAAATGGTTTTCTACTCTTGTCATGTATATCATGCTCTACTTGTCCTTGGGAAGGATATACCCCTGAAATATGTGTTTGAACACATTTTCTTTTCCGTTGTTCTATTTAATCTGTTGATCACATTTTCCTTTCCATTGGTTGGTTTAACGTTTCTTGTGATCTATATGATCTAAGCAGTAATATTCTCCTGCTTATGTAAACACGTCGGTGTACAACTTTGTCAGTAAGACCCTGTTACTATTGTTGATGACATTCTGGTAGCCATCGATGGACGAGAACCTTGCCTATTGGTCCGCCTCGTTTAACAAGCAGGAAAATGATTCTCTTCGTCCCTCGCCCTTGATACCGATGTTGTTGTCGACATAACCAACAGACTATCCTCTTACATGCCTTGCTTACATGATCGTGAAAGATGTCACCGACCTTCCTACTTTTAACCACATGGTGGGCCACCCACAGTTTCACAGGATCGAAACCCGACTCTCCTGTACACCTTGTTGACAAAGTTATCCCTTGCTCTTGGTTTCGTAGGTAATTCACGAGCCACATTCCTAGTGATCTATTCTGGTATCAGACGCAATACTTATTTCCCACTCCTCTGAACCCCTTTCACGCTCTGTTTCAGGTAACGACGATTGTCTATCCGCTTGAAACTTCTTATGGTACCTTCTTACTTTGCTCTCGATGTATTTCATTTGTTCAACTCAAGAGATACTCATGTGTTTATTCTTGGGGTACCCCCAGATGATTTTCCCCTATAACATCCTATCATTGGAGAGCTACCCCTTACCTATTCGTAAGTACGATGGAGTTCCCCGAAGAAAGGACGACAACTTCATCATGATGCATTGGAATAAAGAATTGAAGACATCAATGAAAGGGATTAACTTCTTTGAGAAGAGCAGCCAAGACCGAGAAGATCCGTTAGAATATCGTAACCCGACCTTTCCTCCTTACTCTACCTCTTAAATCTCGGGACGAGATTTCTTGTAGTGAAGGAGAATTATGATGCCCGGATAATTAATTAAGCTACAGTAATTCTCATCTAATGGTGCCACGTCACTTCAATTACTGTTGCTAATCTTCCTTTAGTTCGATACCGATTCAAATACAAGTTCAAAATTAAGCAAACAATAAAAGTTTTCAAATATTAAAACTAAAATGTTCGGAGTGAACCAAATAGTCATAAGTAATTATGGTGGAGAATCCACATCTTTATAAAGTAACTAAAGGCTCTAAAATAATTAAAACAGTAGTTAAAACAATTAAATTAATGCCTATTGAATTTTATAAAATATTAAACCATTTTATTTTGGGATAAGAATTAATGTGGCAGTAATATATTTATAAATACTAATTTAGGTACTAGTGGTAATTTTGATAAAACTAAATTCAAAAGGAAACTAAAAGAGAACAGAAAAGAATAAATAAAAGAAAATAGAGAAACCAAGATTAAAAACAACAACAACCACACTGTGCACTTGGCCCACTTGTTCGTACAGTGCGGCCTGGCCCGCCCAAGCCGGCCTTTCATCCTCTCCGGCACCTCTGGACGCGCGAGACGCCATGGCCGTCCAGAGCCGATGAACCGCACGATGCGCTCCACCGCGACGATCCCTGTAGCCCTAGCGCGGCTAAGATCGACTCCAGACACACGCTGGACGATCCCTAGGATCTTTTCCCCCTATCCCCTCGTGCTGCTCCATCCTCGTCTGCCATGGCCGCCACTGTCATCGTTGATCACGTAGCCACCGCACGCCCCTCGCCGCATTGCCGCTTCCATCAGCTCTGACGGGCTCCTCTTCGTCTCCCTCGCCGAAGGATCGGAGCCGGGGAGCGCCACGACCGTCGCCTGCACCATCTTCCCCGACCTTGGCTGCCGCATCTCATCGTCGACCTATGCATCCCCGACCATCCCCGAGCCTCCTGAGCAGCCCTACGAGTCCGTGGTGAGCTCCTCCTCCACCCCTTAGTAGCCTCCCGTCGAATCCGTCGCCGTACACACCGTACACCGCCGCAGTTGAACTCACCGGAGCTCGCGCTCGTGCCTGTGATCGCGCTCTCGCTTGTCCTCCTAGCCAGCCCGCGCGCGCCCGCACATGCCTCGCTGCTGCCTTGGCTGCTCGTGCCCCCGCGCCGCATGCACCCGCAGCTGTCCGCCGCCCGTTGTTCCCGCGCTTGTTGCTGCTGCTCTCTGCTCCTTCCTGCCGCTGCTTGCTGCTCTTGCGGCTGCCTTGTGCGTTGCTGCTTCTCTTACTCTACTGCTGGTTCCTGCTGCTACCTAGCCGCTACTTCTGCTGATGTTTTGCTACTGTTGCTCTGCTTTGCTAGCTGCCTGCTATTACGCTGATGCTAATGGCCATGGCCGGGCACATGCTTGTGTGCGTGTTTGTGCAAAGCCACCAACAGCCGGCCGGTGCAAATTAGCTTAGGGGCTGATTACTAGTTAGGTTAACTGCTAACCAATGACAGTGGCCCCCACTGTTAGTTAATCTAATTTAACTAGAGTCTAGTTAACCTTAGACAATGACATGTGGGACCCGCCTACACTATTCATCATTTGACCATTCAACCTTTGACAGGGTCAACCCACCGCACTGGCCCCACTCGCATACTCATAGGCTAGTTTAACACTGGGTGACAAAAGTATTTACTGTTTTATTTTCAAATTAAGTAAAATCTAAAAAACATTTAAACTTCAATAAATCATATAAAATAATCCGTAACTCGGATGAAAATACTTTGTACATGAAAGTTGCTCAGAACGACGAGACGAATCCGGATACGCAACCCGTTCGGCCACCACACATCCCTAGCACAGCAAACATGCAACTTTTCCCCTCTGGTTCATCTGTCCGAAAACGCGAAACACCGGGAATACTTTCTCGGATGTTTGCCCCCTTCGCCGGTATCACCTACTACCGCGTTAGGGCATACCTAGCACCGCGTATTGCCTCGTTATGTTTTGTGATGCTTTGTTTGCTCCATATTTACTGTTTCCCCCCTCTTCTTCTTTGGCAGACCCCGAGACCGGTGCTGATGCCACCGAGTACGACTACGTCACTGACGACCCTTCTTCCTGTACAACAGAGCTTCCAGGCAAGCCCCACCCCTTGATCACCAGATATCGCCTATTCTTCCCTCTACTACTTGCATTAGAGTAGTGTAGCATGTTACTGTTTCAATTAATCATATTCTGTTGCATAGCTTGTCATTGTTGCTACATCTGTTGATACCTTACCTGCAATCCTAAATGCTTAGTATAGGATGCTAGTTTACCATTAGTGGCCCTACATTCTTGTCAGTCTGCCATGCTATACTATCTGGTCGTGATCACTCGGGAGGTGATCATGGATATATACTATACATACATATACTATACAGATGGTGACTAAAGTCGGGTCAGCTCGTTGAGTATCCGCAAGTGATTCCGATGTGGGGGCTGGAAGGACAGGTGGCTCCATTCCGGTAGAGGTGGGCCTGGGTTCCCGACGGCCCCAACTGTTATTTTGTTGCGGAGCGATAGGACAGGTTGAAACCAGCTAGGAGAGAGGTGGGCCTGGCCCTGGTCGGCGTTCGCGGTTACTTCATAATAACACGCTTAACGAGATCTTGGTATTTGATCTGAGTCTGGCCACTGGCCTATATGCACTAACCAACTACGCGGGAAAGATATGGGCACTCGACGTCGTGGTATCAGCCGAAGCCTTCGTGACGTCAGTGATTGAGCGGCGCGTGCTGGATTGGAACGTAAGCCTGCTCTTGTATTAAGGGGGCTAGTTCTGCTTCCGGCCGCCCTCGCAACATGCAGGTGTGCAATGGGCGATGGGCCCAGACCCCTGCGCCATAGGATTTAGACCGCCGTGCTGACCTCTCTGTTGTGCCTAGGTAGGGCTGCGACGTGTTGATCTTCCGAGGCCGGGCATGACCCCGAAAAGTGTGTCCAGCCAAATGGGATCGAGCGTGTTGGGTTATGTGGTGCACCCCTGCAGGGAAATTTATCTATTCGAATAGCCGTGTCCCTCGGTAAAAGGACGAACCGGAGTTGTACCTTGACCTTATGACAACTAGAACCGGATACATAATAAAACACACCCAGACAAGTTCCACAGACAACCCGGTGATCGCTTTTCCACGGGGCGACGAGGGGAGGATCGTCGGGTAGGATTATGCTATGCGATGCCACTTGGAGGACTTCAATCTACTCTCTTCTACATGCTGCAAGACGGAGGCTACCAGAAGCGTAGTCTTCGATAGGACTAGCTATCCCCCTCTTATTCTGGCATTCTGCAGTTCGGTCCACCGATATTGCCTCTTTACACATATACCCATGCATATGTTGTGTAGATCCCTGCTTGCGAGTACTTTGGATGAGTACTCACGATGGCTTTTCTCCCTCTTTTCCCCCTTTCCCTTCTACCTGGTTGTCACAACCAGATGCCGGAGCCCAGGAGCCAGACGCCACCATCGATGACGACTCTTACTACACTGGAGGTGCCTGCTACTACGTGCAGGCCGCTGACGATGACCATGAGTAGTTTAGGAGGATCCTAGGCAGGAGGCTTGTGCCTCTTTCGATCTGTATCCCAGTTTGTACTACCCTTCTTAAGGCAAACTTGTTTACTTATGTCTGTACTCAGATATTGTTGCTTCCGCTGACTCGTCTATGATCGAGCACTTGTATTTGAGCCCTCGAGGCCCCTGGCTTGTATTATGATGCTTGTATGACTTATTTTATTTTTAGAGTTGTGTTGTGATATCTTCCCGCGAGTCTCTGATCTTGATCGTACATGTTTGCGTGTATGATTAGTGTACCATTGAATCGGGGGCGTCACAACCGTTCTTGAATACTGCTAGTGCTAAGATTAATTGTGAAAAGAATATTTTCACTGTTGGCATAGATGGTATGTCTCATGAGTTTAATTTCGCTAAGTTTAGTAGACAACCTCATGAAAGGGAACCACCTAGTAAGGATGAGATTATTGTTCTTGCTTCCATTGTTGTTCCTCCAACTGATCCGTTAGAACAATATTTGCTAGACCATGAAAACGATATGTTTATGAAGGAAAGGGAAGAAATAGATGAAATGTTCCTTAAACATGAACCTATGTTGAAACATAACCTTCCCGTTGAAATTCTTGGGGATCCCCCTCCACCCAAGGGTGATCTAGTGTTTGAACTCAAACCATTACCTGATAATCTTCAGTATGCTTATCTTGATGAAAAAGAAATATATCCTGTTATTATTAGTGCTAACCTTTCAGAGAAAGAAGAAGAAAGATTATTGAAAACTCTGAAGAAGCACTGAGCAGCTATTGGATATACTCTGCATGATGTTAAGGGCATTAGTCCCACATTATGTCAACACAAGATTTCAGTGGAGAAAGATGCCAAACCAGTTAGAGATCCTCAAAGACGATTAAATCCCAAGATGAAGGAAGTGGTAAGAAAGGAGATACTAAAGCTCCTTGAGGCAGGTATTATTTATCCCGTTGCTGATAGTGAATGGGTAAGCCATGTCCATTGTGTCCCTAAAAAGGGAGGTATTACCGTCGTTCCTAATGATAAAGATGAATTGACCCCGCAAAGAATTATTATAGGTTATAGGATGGTAATTGATTTCCGTAAGTTAAATAAAGCTACTAAGAAAGATCATTACCCTTTACCTTTTATTGATCAAATGTTAGAAAGGCTATCCAAACATACACATTTTTGCTTTCTAGATGGTTATTCTGGTTTCTCTCATATACCCGTGTCAGCGAAGGATCAATCTAAAACTACTTTTACTTGCCCTTTTGGTACTTTTGCTTATAGACGTATGCCTTTTGGTTTATGTAATGCACCTGCTACCTTTCAAAGATGCATGATGGTTATATTCTCTGATTTTTGTGAAAAGATTTGTGCGGTATTCATGGATGACTTCTCCGTCTATGGATCCTCTTTTGATGATTGTTTGAGCAACCTTGATCGAGTTTTGCAGAGATGGGAAGACACTAGTCTCGTCTTGAATTGGGAAAAGTGTCACTTTATGGTTAATGAAGGCATTGTCTTGGGGCACAAGATCCCCGAGAGAGGTATTGAAGTTGATAAAGCCAAAGTTGGTGCTATTGAAAAGATGCCATGTCCTAAGGACATAAAAGGTATAAGAAGTTTCCTTGGTCATGCCGGTTTTTATAGGAGGTTCATTAAGGACTTTTCTAAAATCTCTAGGCCTCTGACTAATTTATTGCAAAAAGATATTCCTTTTGTCTTTGATGATGATTGTGTAGAAGAATTTGAAGTACTTAAGAAAGCTTTGATCACTGCACCTATTGTTCAGCCACCTGATTGGAATTTACCTTTTGAAATTATGTGCGATGCTAGTGATTATGTTGTAGGTGCTGTTTTAGGGCAAAGAGTTAATAAGAAATTGAATGTTATCCAGTATGCTAGTAAGACTCTTGATACTGCCCAGAGAAATTATGCTACTACTGAAAAAGAGTTCTTAGCAGTTGTGTTTGCATGTGATGAGTTCAGACCTTATATTGTTGATTCCAAAGTTACTATTCACATTGATCATGCCGCTATCAAATATCTTATGGAAAAGAAAGATGCTAAGCCTAGACTCATTAGATGGGTTCTCTTGCTCCAAGAATTTGACTTGCATATTATTGATAGAAAGGGAGTTGAACCCCGTTGCAGATAACTTGTCTAGGTTAGAGAATGTTCTTGATGACCCACTGCCTATTAATGACACCTTTCCTGATGAACAATTAGCGGTCGTCAATGCTTCTCGTACTGCTCCTTGGTATGCTGATTATGCTAATTACATTGTTGCTAAATATTTACCGCCTAGTTTCACATACCAGCAAAAGAAAAAGTTCTTTTATGATTTAAGACATTACTTCTGGGATGATCCACACCTTTATAAAGGAGTAGATAGTGTTATTAGACGTTGTGTGCCTGAGCATGAACAGGAACAGATTCTACGTAAGTGTCACTCTAAATCTTATGGAGGACACCATGCTGGAGATAGAACTGCACACAAGGTACTACAATCTGGTTTTTATTGGCCTACTCTCTTCAAAGATGCTCGTAAGTTTGTCTTATCTTGTGATGAATGTCAAAGAATAGGTAACATTAGTAGACGTCAAGAAATTCCTATGAATTATTCTCTCGTTATTGAATCGTTTGATGTTGGGGCTTTGATTATATGGGACATTTTCCTGCCTCTAATGGTTATACACATATTTTAGTTGTTGTTGATTATGTTACTAAGTGGGTAGAAGCTATTCCAACTAGTAGTGCTGATCATAACACTTCTATTAAAATGCTTAAAGAAATTATTTTTCCGAGGTTTGGAGTCCCTAGATATCTTATGACTGATGGTGGTTCACATTTCATTCATGGTGCTTTCCGTAAGATGCTTGCTAAGTATGATGTCAATCATAGAATAGCATCTCCTTATCATCCGCAGTCTAGTGGTCAAGTAGAATTGAGCAATAGAGATCTCAAATTAATTTTGCAAAAGACTGTGAATAGATCTAGAAAGAATTGGTCCAAAAAACTTGATGATGCATTATTGGCCTATAGAACTGCATACAAAAATCCTATGGGTATGTCTCCTTATAAGATGGTTTATGGAAAAGTGTGTCATTTACCTCTTGAACTTGAACATAAAGCATATTGGGTTATTAAAGAGCTCAATTATGACTTCAAACTTGCCAGTGAGAAGCGGTTATTTGATATTAGCTCACTTGATGAATGGAGAACCCAAGCCTATGAGAATGCCAAGCTTTTCAAAGAAAAAGTCAAACGCTGGCATGATAAAAGGATACAAAAGCATGAGTTTAACGTAGGAGATTATGTGTTATTATTCAACTCTCGTTTAAGATTTTTTGTAGGAAAACTTCTCTCAAAATGGGAAGGCCCCTACGTTATCGAGGAAGTCTATCGTTCTGGTGCTATAAAATCAACAACTTCGAAGGCACAAATCCGAGGGTGCTAAACGGTCAAAGAATTAAACACTATATTTCAGGTAATCCTATCAATGTTGAAACTAATATTATTGAAACTGTAACCCCTGAGGAATACATAAGGGACACTATACACAACGTTCCAGGCCCCGAAAAGGTATAGGTATGTGGTACGGTAAGTAAACCGACTCCAAAACAACTCCAATGGCATTTTTTATCAGTTTTGGAATATTTAAGAATTTTAGGAAGAAAGAAGTAGTCCGGAAGGGACACGAGGCTCCCACGAGAGTGGAGGGCGCCCCCCCTTGTAGGGCGCGCCCCCTGTCTCGTGGGCACCTTGTGTGCCTCCCGGACTCCGTTTTCTTGCACGTTACGTATTTTGGTCGGTAAAAATTCATTATATATACTCCCAAAGGTTTTTACCACCGTATCACGCAAATATCCTCTGTTTTCGTTTCGAGCTGTTCCTGTTGCAGATTTGGAACACGATGTTGTCCCAAGATTCGGAGGGGGAGAGCTACATGGATGATTATATCGCAAACCCAAAAGTATATGGGGATGTGGAACATTATGGCTGGACCACGGAGGAAGGAGAAGACTATGATCCAAAGGGGAAGGAGGAGAGAAGCTCCGATGAAGAGGACGATCCACTACCTCAACCTGGTGATATGCATGTGGAGTTCAAGAAGTCAAACCTCCCTAAGGTCCAATCTATCCCACCATGTTTTTTGCAGGACAGCAAGGCAATACTATGCAAAAAGATAATGAAACTTGAGCTCGAGAATGAGGATCTGAGGGAGGAAAATTTTAGCCTCGGACGCAAGCTAGAGAAGAAAATTGCAACAACTCCACCGTCATCATCACCACCTCCATCACCTCCGAGGAAATAATCATGCGGGTATGGGCACTCCCCTTGGCAACTACCAAGCTTGGGGAGATGCCCCGGTATCGTATCACCGTCACACTCTTATCTTTACCGCTTTATTTAGTTCGATCCTTTTAGTAGTGTCTTGATCTAGTAGTTTTGATATCAAGTAGTTTTGAGTTTTGCATTGTGATCTCTTTATGCATTCGAGTCCGTGAGCCATCTATAATAAAGATTAGTGTTGAGTCAAGGGCTTTGCTATGTGCTATGATCTTGAGAAAGTAGAAAGAATTAAAGAGTTCATATTGATCTTATGGATAGTGATACCTTCACACGTAGAAAGTATGAGGCATAAAAAATTGTTGAGAGTTGATGAACGTAGCCTTGGTCATCGTTGCAATTAATAGGAAGTGATAAGGAAAGAGGGGTTCACATATAAATATATTATCTTGGACATCTTTTATGATTGTGAACCACTCATTAAGTATGACATGCTAAAAGAGTTGATGTTGGACAAGGAAGACAACGTAATGGTTTATGTTTTCCGACATCTCAGTTAAAGTATATTGTCATTGACCTTCCAAACATGTTGAGCTTGCCTTTCCCCCTCATGTTAGCCAAATTCCTTGCACCAAGTAGAGATACTACTTGTGCTTCCAAATATCGTTAAACCCAGTTGTGCCATGAGAGTCCACCATACCTACCTATGGATTGAGTAAGATCCTTCAAGTAAGTTGTCATCGGTGCAAGCAATAAAAATTGCTCTCTAATTATGTATGACTTATTAGTGCGGTGAAAATAAGCTTTGTACGAACTTGTTGTGGAAGTAATAAAAGCGACAGACTGCATAATAAAGGTCCACATACAAGGGGCGATATAAAGTGACGTTCTTTTGCATTAAGATTTTATGCATCAACTCTAAACGAGCATGACAACCTCTGCTTCCCTCTGCGAAGGGCCGATCTTTTACTTTATGTTTTTACTTTATGCTTGGGTCAAGGTGATCCTCACCTTTCCCTTTTTCATTTTATCCTTTGGCAAGCTCCTCGTGTTTGAAAGATCATGATATATATATATCCAATTGGATGTAAGTTAGCATGGGCTATTATTGTTGACATCACCTAAAGGTGAATACGTTGGCAGTCAACACAATAAGCCCCTATCTTTCTCAGTGTCCGTCTGAAACTCTATAACCACAAGTATTACATGAGTGTTAGAAATTGTAGAAGACTATGAGATAGTTGAGTATGTGAGCTTGCTGAAAAGCTCTTTTATTGACTCTTTCCGATGTTACGATAAATTACAATTGCTTCAATGACTGAGATTATAGTTTGTTAGTTCCCAATGAAGTTTTTGAACCATACTTGACATTGTGAATTGCTTACTACTTGAGCATAGGAAATCATATGACAAAATCTACATATGTTGCTGTTATTAGAATGATCATGATGCCCTCATGTCCGTATTTTATTTTTATCGACACCTCTATCTCTAAACATGTGGACATATTTTTCGATTTCGGCTTCCGCTTGAGGACAAGCGAGGTCTAAGCTTGGGGGAGTTGATACATCCATTTTGCATCATGCTTTTATATCAGTATTTATTGCATTATGGGCTGTTATTACACATTATATCTCAATACTTATGGCTAGGCTGAAAAAAAGCTCGAAGATCGCGAGCTAAACAAGTAGCTCGTGACTCGGCTCGAATTGACTCGAACTCGAAGAATAACGAGTCGAGCCGAGCTTTAGTTTAAGATCGTTTATAGACCAAGTTAAACGAGCCAATCTCGCGAGTACTCGTGTAACTCGTTAGGCTCGATGCAATAGATTAGACACTCCCAATACACAGAAAGATCAGCCACTAAACAGCGTACGTCCCAAGCACACAACCCAAGGCTGAGCAGTTGAAGGCCTAGCCTCCTAGGATACTCACGCGTTACAAGAAAATTACAATTCTATAGTGATATATATGTTTAATATATACATAATCATTTTTATCATATTTGAGGGCTTTATGTTTATATATTAACTGAGCTTAACATTCTAAACGAGCCAGCTCGCATGTTATACGAGTCGAGCCAATCTTGGGTTTGAGCTCGTTATAGTAACGAGTCGAGTCGAGCTAGCTCGTTAACGAAACGAGCTCTAGCGAGTCGAGCCGAGCTGGCTCGACTCAGCTCGAATTCCAGCCCTACTTATGGCTATTCTCTCTTATTTTACAAGGTTTACCATGAAGAGGGGGAATGCTGACAGCTGGAATTCTGGCTGGAAAAGGAGCAAACATTGGAAACCTATTCTGCACAGCTCCAAAAGTCCTGAAACTCCACGAAACAAATTTTTGGAATTAATAAGAATTTCCGAGCGAAAGAAATAGGCCAAGGGGCCCGCACCCTGTCCAAGAGACAGGGGAGCGCGCCCCACCTATAGGGCGCGCCCCCTATCTCCTGGGCCCCTTGGTGGGCCTCCGGCGTCCATCTTCTGCTATATCATCACTTTTACCCTGGAAAAAATCGCGGGCAAGCTTACGGGACGAAACTCCGCCGCCACGAGGCGGAACCTTGGCGGAATCAATCTAGGGCTCTGGCGGAGCTGTTCTGCCGGGGACACTTCTATCCGGGAGGGGGAAATCATCACCAACGTCACCACCAACGATCCTCTCATCGGGAGGGGGTCAATCTCCATCAACATCTTCACCAACACCATCTCCTCTCAAAACCCTAGTTCATCTCTTGTATCCAATCTTGTATCAAAACCACAAATTGATACCTGTGGGTTGCTAGTAGTGTTGATTACACCTTGTAGTTGATGCTAATTGGTTTACTTGGTGGAAGATCATATGTTGAGATCCTTTATGCATATTATTACTCCTCTGATTATGAACATGAATATGCTTTGTGAGTAGTTACGTTTGTTCCTGAGGACATGGGTGAAGTCTTGCTATTAGTAGTCATGTGAATTTGGTATTCGTTCGATATTTTGATGAGATGTATGTTGTCTTTTCCTTTAGTGGTGTTATGTGAACGGCGACTACATGACACTTCACCATTATTTGGGCCTAGAGGAAGGCATGGGGAAGTAATAAGTAGATGATGGGTTGCTAGAGTGACAGAAGCTTAAACCCTAGTTTATGTGTTGCTTCGTTAGGGGCTGATATGGATCCATATGTTTAATGATGTGGTTAGGTTTACCTTAATACTCCTTTTGTAGTTGCGGATTGTCACATCCCTAGCTTCTGGTTTGCTCTGAGCTAGCTAGTCATGTGTTGCATCATGTTTAAATTTTAGTTAAACCTGAAATGGGAATTGTCCAAACCCTAGCATTAAAGGAATTCACTAGGTTCACCTAAAATATTTTCAGTAAGTCCAAATGGCTTTCAAAAATGTTCATCATTTCTGGTTAATGCTAGAAACCATAACCAGTGGTGTTGCACATTTTTCCATGACATATTTGGTCACTGAATTAAATCATACAGTATTTGCAATTGGGCATTTAAATGATATATATTATTTTAAGTGCTCAATTAATTCTGAACTTAAGTGTGGGATGTTTGGAATAAACCCAACAGAGCCCACAATTATTTGAAGGATTTTTGGAAACGTTTTAGTATTTTTAATAAATCCCAATAGTTGCAGCAGAAATAGAAAACTAGAAACTAAACAGGAAAACAAAGCGAAGAGGCAGAAGACTTACCTGGCCTACCTGCTACAGTAGTTGGCCTGCTAGGCCCAGCCCACCCCACCGCGTGTCGTCTTCCTCGCGCCTACTGGCGTTGCGCGTGGCGTGCGCACAGCCGAGCCGCGGCCACCTCCTGCTAGCCATGCAGCTGCTCCCCCTCGCCCTGGACAACGCCCCCCCCCCCCCCCGCAGAACCCCCTCGACCCCCTCACTCTCTGGTCACTCTCTCCCGTGCTCCATCCTCTCCTCTGCTCTCTCTCCCTCTCTGCCCGAGCGGAGCTCGTCGCCACCGACGCCGTTCGCCGCGGCCACAGCCACCCCCTCGCTCCCTCTCCGCATCCCTGAGCTCCGTCCCGACCCCGTGGAGCTACACACCCGACGCACGCGACCAGAGGAGGCCCCAGTCAACCGGAGCGTCGTCGTCTTCATCTCCGGTGCCCGGAGATCGCCGCCGTCAATTCGCCTCGCAGAAGCTTCCCTGAGCTCGCCGACCCCTCCGTTCGATCCACTGTGAGCCCCGCCGCCTTTTCCCCTCCTCCTAGAGCTCGTTCTCGCCCTCTAGCCACCTCTTCCGCCGTGCCCGAATCTCGCCGCCGCCGTGCCATGTCACTGTCGCGGCCAGAGCTGCCTCCGCCCTTTTTGAGCGTGTCTCCGTTCTCACCGTGCTCCTAGGAGCCGAACGCATGCACCAGCTCCTCCTGCCGTGCTCCCTAACACCGACCCCGAGCTCGCCCGAGCTCCGGCCGCCGCCGAGGTCGACGCCGTGCTCAACTCCGGCCACCTCGCAGCCTCCCGTCCGTTCCTTTGGATGCGGACGAGCAAGAGCTCCTCCCTAGTGCCCCCAGCGCGCCAAACCACCGCCCGTAGCGCAATCCCGTGCCGCGCCGCCGTCGTTTTGCTCGCCGCCGGCGAAACTCCGGCGACTGCTGATGTGTCTGTCGTTAGGATTAAACCCCCACCCTATTACCACCTCACTGCCACTGACATGTGGGCCCAGGCCCCACTGACACTTTTAGTTAGGATTAAATTAGCACTAACAGTCTCTGTTAATTAGCCTAGTCACTGAACAGTGGGTCCCAGTGTCAGGTTTGACCTGGACCGGCCCCTGTTGACCTGCTGATGTCACAATGACGTCAGGCTGACGCAGTAAATCATTTACTGGATTTATTCTTATACAGGAAATTCCAGAAAATACCTAAAACTTCTAAAATTCGTATAAAATCAACCGTAACTCAGAATGAAATAATTTATATATGAAAAATGATCAGAAAAATCCAATCTATCCATATTTACTGTTTTCATGCATGTTAGAATAAGTTATAGCTGCTGTTTAGGACAAATCATATAAATGGCATTTGAATTTCACATATGGAGTTTGGGTTTGAACTTAGGGTTCAAACCAACTTCATTTAAATTTGTTGCTAGTTGCATTAGCCCAAACCACAGCATATTGCCATGTCATGATCATGCATCATATTGTGCATTGCATTCATTGTGTTTCTTCTTTGTTTGTCAGTGCTTGTCCCCTCTCGGTAGACGATGTTTCAACGTTGTGATCATTGACACTGATGAAGACTCAATGCTATCTTCAGAAGTGCCAGGCAAGCAAAACGTCCTTGTTCATTCCGATAAAATCCCACTCTCTCGCTCCTGCTCTATTTTACTGAATTAGGACAACAACGATATAACTGTTATTTGCTGCAATAGTTGAACCCCTTTATCCTTTGCATGACCTGTCATTGCCACAGTAAATAGATGAAACCCACTAGCATGAGTAGGAGTTGTTTGAGCCCTGATGTGCCTACTCATTCATGCTTGTTGTCATGCCTGCTATTGCTTAGAGTTGTGTCAGGTCTGATTCATCGAGGATGAATTGGAGGTGTGTGAACATGTCCTACTGTTGAGAGCTAAGTGTGTGAACACGATTTGGTAAAGGTAGCGGTGAGAGGCCGTGTCCGCGGTAAAGGACTTCTGGGTTGCCTGTACAGTTCATAGACAAGTGAAAGTGGATACCCTAAAATACGCAAGATAAGCGTGAGTGCTATGGATGGCGTTCTCGTAGGGAGACGGAAGCGGATCCATAGTGGTGTATTGATATCATGAATATGTGGGCTCGCGTGCGCCACCTCAAAAGAGTTACTTGCAGTCGTAGTTCAGGTTGGCCACCGAGTCAAAGCTGGCTTGCTGCAGTTAAACCCCACCACCCCTTTGTTGATACTGATGCATATGTAGATAGATCTGATGTAAGTCTTGCTGGGTACATTTGTACTCACGTTGCTTAATTTATGTTTTTGCAGAGAGACTTCAGTCTCGCTAGTAGTACAGCGTGGACTTCGACGTTTAGCTTGTTACCTCAGCTACGATCTTGTGCCTTCGGCAGGATCTGGTAGATAGACAGGCTTCTTAGCCTTTTTCATTTGTAGATGTCTGTACTCAGACATGTTAAGCTTCCGTTTGTGCTTTGACTTGTATGCTCTGAATGTTGGGTCATGAGACCCATGTTTGTAATATCTCACTCCTCAAAGCCTATTGAATAATACTTGAGTTGTAGAGTCATGTTGTGATGCCATGTTGTATTTGCACATATCGAGCATATTGTGTGTATGTTATTGAAATGCTTGGTATGTGTGGGATCTGACTATCTAGTTGTTTATCCTTAGTAGCCTCTCTTACCGAGAAATGTCTCCTAGTGTTTCCACTGAGCCATGGTAGCTTGCTACTGCTCCGGAACACTTAGGCTGGCCGGCATGTGTCCTTCTTCGTTCCTGTGTCTGTCCCCTCTAGGAAATGTCACGCGATGAATTCCGGAGTCCTGTTAGCCCGCTACAGCCCGGTTCACCGGAGTCCTGCTAGCCCAGTGCTACAACCTGGATTCACTCGCTGATGACCGAGACGTTCGTTGTTGGGTCATGTATGCCTGTCCCTGTAAGTTAGTGCCACTTTGGGTTCACGACTAGCCATGTCAGCTCGGGTTCTTTGTCATATGGATGCTAGCGGCACTATCATATACGTGAGCCAAAAGGCGCAAACGGTCCTGGGCCAGGTAAGGTGGCACCCGTGGAAATACCATGCGTGAGGCCGCAAAGTGATATGATGTGTTACATGCTAGATCGGTGTGACTTAGGATCAGGGTCCTGACAGCTTTGGTATCAGAGCTTGACTGCCTGTAGGTTTACCAAGCCAAACTGGTTGAAGTTGAGTCTAGAAATTCTTTAGTTATGTAAGGGAATTGATTGTGGGATGGAACGTAAGGCTCTTTTACTCCTGATACCTCATTCCCTCTGATCCGAGTCATCTTATCTGTCCTACGGGGTTAAGGAACTAGGCTATCTCTTTTGTCTATCGGGATCACGTGTTACTAATTCGTAGACTTATAGTATTGATGGACTCGAGCCTCAGTTCAGTTCCTACTATCTTTTGTATGTTAACTGTTGATCTCGAAACCTTGATATTGTGCTTCTGAGTGGCTATGCCACCATTTTTGTAGCTTGTCTCCAATCTTTTGAGCATTTACAGCCGTTATGCTGTCTGAGTCATCCCAGGTTTCTAAATAATCTGATGCATTTGCAAAATCCTTCCCTCTGTTGCGATGATCCATTGGGCCAGTTTAACCACATTAATTGCTGAGTTGAGGTATTCTATTGCCTCGACATATATGTTGGAATTATTATTACGACACTAGGTGTCTTAGGGGATCATCTAGTAATCTAGCCATAATTTGTGTCCTAGTGTGATGATTCTGGCCTTTATTCTCGAAAGCATCCTGTGATGCTACCTAGTAGTAGGCATTCTACTCCTGGGTCTCTGAACCCGAGATTCACCCTACTTACTTCATGTTGATAGTAATTGTTAGTGCCTTTAGGATATTAGTAACCTTTGCGATAGTCCTCGAGGTCCATGGTATATCGTTCTTCCAAATACCATGAACCATTCTTGGCAGGAGTTCTTTTGAACGAAAAGATCACAACCAGAGTGCTCTTGATGAGTTCTCCATTCTATATTGTGAATCTGCCAGTTCTACCTCTCTGCATGGATTACCCGGAAGAAACTTGTTGAACTCGTTCGACATTCTAATCCATGCGTCCACAACTCAGAAAACCGTGTGTTCCTTTGAGTTGTCCCTCTTTAGTTGTCTTCTGACCCTCGTCTATCAATTGATAGTCAAGAGTATGTGTGCATTCGTTCATCGATGCCTATTATTCTTGTGTTCCGTCAAGCCATTCTATCCCGGAATGACTTGGAGAAACAAACTCCAGTACCTCATCCATATCCAGGATTGGGTCAAAGCAGTTGTATCCCGCAGATCAAATGCAATCTAGCTTCTGGTCTGTTCTACCTTGGAGTGTCACCACCTTTATGTCAAGAGTGTCATGAGAATTGCATCACCCTCTTATGAATTCTTGATACAGTGATACTTCTCGCCATCATTATTCACTCCTCGGTCCCCGTGTTGTTGCAACCGGAATGCCGACATGTGAACTGTGATGTGTGAAATCAATCCTCCTAGAAACCTTGTTGCTTGGTAGTTAAAGGACAATAATTTCATTCTTAGTGTGTTGGTTATTGAATCATCATTCTAAGATAGATTGTGCTACCTAGTCCTTATTTCCGGGTGCACTCTTCGATCAATGAGTTGGGATCGTATTGGTTCCTTGCTCTTTTGATCATCTCGTCTTGCCCTGGAAAGCAAGATTGTTCTCGAGCTTAAAAGCATATCGGTGGTTCGTGATTTTTCGATTATCTTCTCAGAAGTATCACCAGGTTGTCACCTGATCGCTATGTTGAGCTCGTGATCAAGTTGGTTCCTTGTAAACCACCCTTTCTCCAAGAATCCGTGTTGGATACCCCTGAGCTAGTTGGTTAAGCTAAACGACAACTTGGAGAGTTGGAAGATAAAAGCTTACCTAACTTAGTTCGTTTCAAAGGGATATCTTGTATGTGTGTTGAAGAAAGATGGTATTAACATTGATTGACCCTATTGATCAGTTAATGGACTTATCATCTTATCCAATCTTTGATTCGAGTATGGGCTATCCTCAAATCAAATCAGAACCAACGATATTCGTAATGTTGTCTTACTCGTGGTTGTTTCTTCGAGCATACACCATTATATCTTTTGGGTCTGACCAATGCTATCACTTGTTCACACAATTATGGGATTCCATCTTCATGGAAACCTGGATGAATTGTTGTTGAGCCCATCATCATCATTTTGTCTTATCCATGATTCATGTTGAACATCTAAGTTAGCATTGGAAACTGGTGTAAGCATTTTCTTCATGACCCATTCGTGAAGCATATGTTCGGATGTCAGAAGTGACTTCCTCCAGTTCATGTGCAGTTGGTGCAAGTTGCCGCCGTGAATTCGAGAAAGTTAGTTTTGCTTCCTTTGGAATCATCCCAAGTCAGTCATGCATACGAGCGAAGTATTCTGTGGTTTGGAGACTTGCAACCTTCATTCTATATGTGTCCCTAGCACACCAAGCCACTGATTGATTTGTTCAAGGATAAGAAGTTCAAATGCTATTCCCGAAGGGCCCAGAAGGACATGCACATGACTTTGTTATTTCAATGATGGTTCCCCACCTGAACTCGATAGTGTTTTATTGTAAGACTACCATGTGATCATGCTTGTCCAGAACAACGTGTTCACATGTTTGTAGCAGAACCATCTCGTGTTTTGGAGCTTACTACCGTAGTCCATTTCCCGAGAATCTCGCAACGTCGTCTCGTCGATTTGTGTTGCAAACTATCCTTTTCTTTCTAGACTTGATAAGTTTGGAATATTCTGACACCAATCAGATCTGAATCTCAGGCAGATATGATGGTTGGAACATTTCCCAAGAACTATAATATTGGTCCCTCGATAACCGGTAAAGTGGATGTCGTGGCCAACACACCCAGCCGGAAGACCTATTATTGTAGTATCTTGTTTGAGGAAGTTGGCCACCTCCCCATGAGGATTTATTATGGATTTACTTCCGTAGTTATTCCTTATGATTTTTGTGTTCCCGAAGTCCGACCTTTACTTGATGTCCTAGATATCAACCCAGTTTGATAAATGGGATGCGCTAGCACATCAAGGAGAACATTAGAAGCGGAGTGCTAAATGTCTCTCGGTCGATCATCCAGATTTTGTTTCCTTGGCCTCGCTAAGGTGAAATCTGAGAAGCTGTTATCTTCCTATGCATCTGCATCGTCCATCACTATCCATCATGGTAGTATGTTGTGTTGCCAGGATCCTTGACACGGATATTGGTAAAGCCTTGATGAATATGGAAATGCTCAATTCTTGAGAGCATGCACAAGCTCTAGGTGTTATCATCGGCACTAACTGGGTTTGCTCTCAGCTTCCTCGGTTATGCTATAACTTCTCAAACAGTGGACTCACTCTCTACTGTTGAGCTTTTCCTCAGTTACTAAAGTCATCCCTTGTGTTGTTTTCAACAAGGTAATCCACATCATCCATTCTAGTCCGAGCATGTCATTCTTTTTGGGTTGGTATAAAGAGTTTCAATGATCTCCGGATCAAAGGTAATTCTTTTTGCCACTTAAGGGGATATTTCTACGAGTCACCTTCCCTAAGGTGCCCCGTTATGGTATCATGGCAACTCAACTCCTCGCTATGTTGACAATCGTTTACCACCTTCTTAAGTGTGGAATTGTTGTCTACCTAGTGAACCCTCGTCATCTGTTCCATTCCATCCCTCTAGATGTATGCTTCGTGTCTTAGTTCGGGGGATGTTGCTATGTCTCATCCCATGAGTTGATCCTGAGTTGTTCGGTCTCCAAGGAGATCGATCTTTCTAGAGCTTTCCCTTCCCTCTCTTTGTCATGTTGGTTAAAGTTCTCAGAGCAAGGCATCGAGACAATGATGGTGGTCGAATCAACGTTCTTATGAAGTACAACCTGGATCGTGAAGATTATACTAGTTTGCGCTCCCCCTTCATCTTACCCTACGCTTGAATCTCGGGACGAGATTCTTGTTTAGTGGGGGTGAGTTGTCACATCCCTAGCTTCTGGTTTGCTCTGAGCTAGCTAGTCATGTGTTGCATCATGTTTAAATTTAGTTAAACCTGAAATGGGGATTGTCCAAACCCTAGCATTAAAGGAATTCA
Source organism: Triticum aestivum (assembly GCF_018294505.1). Lineage (NCBI taxonomy): Eukaryota > Viridiplantae > Streptophyta > Magnoliopsida > Poales > Poaceae > Triticum > Triticum aestivum. The sequence goes on along the minus strand of NC_057807.1, from coordinate 336,944,616 downwards.
CTAGGTTCACCTAAAATATCTTCAGTAAGTCCAAATGGCTTTCAAAAATGTTCATCATTTCTGGTTAATGCTAGAAACCATAACCAGTGGTGTTGCACATTTTTCCATGACATATTTGGTCACTGAATTAAATCATACAGTATTTGCAATTGGGCATTTAAATGATATATATTATTTTAAGTGCTCAATTAATTCTGAACTTAAGTGTGGGATGTTTGGAATAAACCCAACAGAGCCCACAATTATTTGAAGGATTTTTGGAAACGTTTTAGTATTTTTAATAAAGCCCAACAGTTGCAGCAGAAATAGAAAACTAGAAACTAAACAGGAAAAAAAGCGAAGAGGCAGAAGACTTACCTGGCCTACCTGCTACAGTAGTTGGCCTGCTAGGCCCAGCCCACCCCACCGCGCGTCGTCTTCCTCGTGCCTACTGGCGTTGTGCGTGGCGTGCGCACAGCCAAGCCGCGGCCACCTCCTGCTAGCCACGCAGCTGCTCCCCCTCGCCCTGGACAACGCCACGCCCCCCGCCCCCCCCCCCCCCACAGAACCCCCTCGACCCCCTCACTCTCTGGTCACTCTCTCCCGTGCTCCATCCTCTCCTCTGCTCTCTCTCCCTCTCTGCCCGAGCGGAGCTCGTCACCACCAACGCCGTTCGCCGCGGCCACAGCCACCCCCTCGCTCCCTCTCCGCATCCCTGAGCTCCGTCCCGACCCCGTGGAGCTACACACCCGACGCACGCGACCAGAGGAGGCCCCAGTCGACCGGAGCGTCGTCGTCTTCATCTCCGGTGCCTGGAGATCGCCGCCGTCAATTCGCCATCGCAGAAGCTTCCCTGAGCTCACCGACCCCTCCGTTCGATCCACTGTGAGCCCCGCCGCCTTTTCCCCTCCTCCTAGAGCTCGTTCCCGCCCTCTAGCCGCCTCTTCCGCCGTGCCCGAATCTCGCCGCCGCCGTGCCATGTCGCTGCCGCGGCCAGAGCTGCCTCCGCCCGTTTTTGAGCGTGTCGCCGTTCTCACCGTGCTCCCAGGAGCCGAACGCATGCACCAGCTCCTCCTGTCGTGCTCCCTAACACCGACCCCGAGCTCGCCCGAGCTCCGGCCGTCGCCGAGGTCGACGCTGTGCTCAACTCCGGCCACCTCGGGGCCTCCCGTCCGTTCCTTTGGATGCGGACGAGCAAGAGCTCCTCCCTAGTGCCCCCGGCGCGCCAAACCACCGCCTGTAGCGCAATCCCGCGCCGCGCCGCCATCGTTTTGCTCGCCGCCGGCGAAACTCCGGCGACTGCTGACGTGTCTGTCGTTAGGATTAAACCCCCACCCTATTACCACCTCACTGCCACTGACATGTGGGCCCAGGCCCCACTGACACTTTTAGTTAGGATTAAATTAGCACTAACAGTCTCTGTTAATTAGCCTAGTCACTGAATAGTGGGTCCCAGTGTCAGGTTTGACCTGGACCGGCCCCTGTTGACCTGCTGATGTCACAATGACGTCAGGCTGACGCAGTAAATCATTTACTGGATTTATTCTTATACAGGAAATTCCAGAAAATACCTAAAACTTCTAAAATTTGTATAAAATCAACCGTAACTCAGAATGAAATAATTTATATATGAAAAATGATCAGAAAAATCCAATCTATCCATATTTACTCTTTTCATGCATGTTAGAATAAGTTATAGCTGCTGTTTAGGACAAATCATATAAATGGCATTTGAATTTCACATAAGGAGTTTGGGTTTGAACTTAGGGTTCAAACCAACTTCATTTAAATTTGTTGCTAGTTGCATTAGCCCAAACCATAGCATATTGCCATGTCATGATCATGCATCATATTGTGCATTGCATTGATTGTGTTTCTTCTTTGTTTGTCAGTGCTTGTTCCCTCTCGGTAGACGATGTTTCGACGTTGTGATCATTGACACTGATGAAGACTCAATGCTATCTTCAGAAGTGCCAGGAAAGGAAAACCTCCTTGTTCATTCCGATAAAATCCCACTCTCTCGCTCCTTCTCTATTTTACTGAATTAGGACAACAACGATATAACTGTTATTTGCTGCGGTAGTTGAACCCCTTTATCCTTTGCATGACCTGTCATTGCCACAGTAAATAGATGAAACCCACTAGCATGAGTAGGAGTTGTTTGAGCCCTGATGTGCCTACTCATTCATGCTTGTTGTCATGCCTGCTATTGCTTAGAGTTGTGTCAGGTCTGATTCATCGAGGATGAATTGGAGGTGTGTGAACATGTCCTACTGTTGAGAGCTAAGTGTGTGAACACGATTTGGTAAAGGTAGCGGTGAGAGGCCGTGTCCGCGGTAAAGGACTTCTGGGTTGCCTGTACAGTTCATAGACAAGTGAAAGTGGATACCCTAAAATACGCAAGATAAGCGTGAGTGCTATGGATGGCGTTCTCGTAGGGAGGCAGAAGCGGATCCATAGTGGTGTATTGATATCGTGAATATGTGGACTCGCGTGCGCCACCTCAAAAGAGTTACTTGCAGTCGTAGTTCAGGTTGGCCACCGAGTCAAAGCTGGCTTGCTGCAGTTAAACCCCACCACCCCTTTGTTGATACTGATGCATATGTAGATAGATCTGATGTAAGTCTTGCTGGGTACATTTGTACTCACGTTGCTTAATTTATGTTTTTGCAGAGAGACTTCAGTCTCGCTAGTAGTACCGCGTGGACTTCGACGTTTAGCTTGTTACCTCAGCTACGATCTTGTGCCTTCGGCAGGATCTGGTAGATAGACAGGCTTCTTAGCCTTTTTCATTTGTAGATGTCTGTACTCAGACATGTTAAGCTTCCGTTTGTGCTTTGACTTGTATGCTCTGAATGTTGGGTCATGAGACCCATGTTTGTAATATCTCACTCCTCGAAGCCTATTGAATAATACTTGAGTTGTAGAGTCATGTTGTGATGCCATGTTGTATTTGCACATATCGAGCATATTGTGTGTATGTTATTGAAATGCTTGGTATGTGTGGGATCTGACTATCTAGTTGTTTATCCTTAGTAGCCTCTCTTACCGGGAAATGTCTCCTAGTGTTTCCACTGAGCCATGGTAGCTTGCTACTGCTCCGGAACACTTAGGCTGGCCGGCATGTGTCCTTCTTCGTTCCTGTGTCTGTCCCCTCTAGGAAATGTCACGCGATGAATTCCGGAGTCCTGTTAGCCCGCTACAGCCCGGTTCACCGGAGTCCTGCTAGCCCAGTGCTACAACCTGGATTCACTCGCTGATGACCGAGACGTTCGTTGTTGGGTCATGTATGCCTGTCCCTGTAAGTTAGTGCCACTTTGGGTTCACGACTAGCCATGTCAGCTCGGGTTCTTTGTCATATGGATGCTAGCGGCACTATCATATACGTGAGCCAAAAGGCGCAAACGGTCCCGGGCCAGGTAAGGTGGCACCCGTGGAAATACCATGCGTGAGGCCGCAAAGTGATATGATGTGTTACATGCTAGATCGGTGTGACTTAGGATTGGGGTCCTGACACGGATGCTTGCAATAGGGGTTAATCATAAGTGGGATGCTTGTCCAAGTTAGGGTAGTACCCAAGTACCGGTCCACCCACATATCAAATTATCAAAGTACCGAATGCGAATCATATGAACGTGATGAAAACTAGCTTGATGATAATTCCCAATGTGTCCCCAGGAGCTCCTTTATTATTATTAGAAATTGTCCAGGCTTATCCTTTGCTACATAAAGGATTGGGCCACCTTGCTGCACTTTATTTACTTTATTTACTTGTTGCTCGTTACTATTTATCTTATCAGAAAACTATCTATTACCTTCAATTTCAGTGCTTGCAAAGAAAACCTTACTGAAAACCGCTTATATTTCCTTCTGCTCCTTGTTGGGTTCGACACTCTTACTTATCGAAAGGACTACGATAGATCCCCTACACTTGTGGGTCATCACTCAACCAACGACGCCAGGCACCAGGCCGCACCAGCACCACCTCCGATGAACGAGGGCATGCGCATCGCCGCCTACGGCCCGGGCGGGCCACTGCCCTACCATCCTCAAGATGGCGCATTGGGACAGGCTGCATGGAGCGCGGGGGACTACGGCGAGGTCTTTGCTACGTCTTGAGCTTGCGTTGGTTTTCCTTGAAGAGGAAAGGGTGATGCATCAATAGTAGCGTAAGTATTTCCCTCAGATTTTGAGAACCAATGTATCAATCCAGTAGGAGGCTCCTCACAAGTCCCACACACCTACACAAACAAACAAGAACTCGCAACCAACGCAATCAAGGGGTTGTCAATCCCTTCACGTCCACTTGCGAAAGTGAGATCTGATAGAGATAATATGATAATATAAATATTTTTTTGGTATTTTATAATATAGATTGGAAAAGTAAAGATGCAAATAAAAGTAAATAGCAAGCTTATATGATAAGAGATAGACCCGGGGGGCATAGGTTTCACTAGTGGCTTCCCTCAAGATAGCATAATTATTACGGTGGGTGAACAAATTACTGTCAAGCAATTGATAGAAAAGCGAATAATTATGAGATTATCTAGGCATGATCATGTATATATGCATCACGTCCGTGACAAGTAGACCGACTCCTGCCTGCATCTACTACTATTACTCCACACATCGACCGCTATCCAGCATGCATCTAGAGTATTAAGTTCATAAAGAATAGAGTAACACCTTAAGCAAGATGACATGATGTAGAGGGATAAACTCATGCAATATGATATAAATCCCATCTTTTTATCCTCGATGGAAATAATACAATACGTGCCTTGATGCCCCTGCTGTCATTGGGAAAGGACACCGCAAGATTGAACCCAAAGCTAAGCACTTCTCCCATTGCAAGAAAGATCAATCTAGTAGGCCAAACCAAACTGATAATTCGAAGAGACTTGCAAAGATAACTTAATCATACATCAAAGAATTCAGAGGAGATTCAAATATTTCTCATAGATAAACTTGATCATAAACCCACAATTCATCGGATCTCGACAAACACACCGCAAAAAGAGTTACATCGAATAGATCTCCAAGAAGATCAAGGAGAACATGGTATTGAGATCCAAAGAGAGAGAAGAAGCCATCTAGCTAATAACTATGGACCCGGAGGTCTGTGGTAAACTACTCACAATTCATCGGAGATGCTATGGTGTTGATGTAGAAGCCCTCTATGGTCGATTCCCCTCCGGCGGAGCGCCGGCGAAGGCTCCAAGATGGGATCTCACGGATACAGAAGGTTACGGTGGTGGAAATAGTTTTTCGTCGTCGCTTCTGGTGTTTTCGGGGTACGTGAGTATACATAGGAGGAAGAAGTACGTCAGTGGACGCCCGAGGGGCCCACGAGACAGGGGGCGTGCCTAGTAGGGGGGGGGGCCTCCACCCTCGTGGCTTCCTCGATTTCTTCTTGACTTGCACTCCAAGTCCTCTGGCTTGCGTTTGTTCCAAAAAGATCGCTCCCGAAGGTTTTATGCCATTTGGACTCCGTTTGATATTCCTTTTCTTCGAAATACTAAAATAGGCAAAAAATAGCAATACGGGCTGGGCCTCCGGTTAGTAGGTTAGTCCCAAAAATGATATAAAAGTGTAAAGTAAAGCCCATAAACATCCAAAACAGGTAATATAATAGCATGGAACAATCAAAAATTATAGATACGTTGGAGACGTATCAGTCTTCGAGGCCGCGACCTCGGAGGCTTACGTGGCCCGCATGGTGGATCGGAAGTACGCACTGGAAGACAACCATGGCTCGTTCCTTGGGCCAGGTTGGGAGGAAGAGACGCCAGAAGCCGAGCCTTTTCAGGAGCTTCAAGGAAGCCTCGCCAACCGTGCTAGCAGCAGCAACTATTGGGTACCGCTAATTCCTCAGGAGCAAGCTTATGCTAACCATGGGTCGCAGGATGTTCAGGTCACTGCAACGGAAGGCTGCCCCCGCTCAGCAGTCTCCCTTCCGCCAGGAGGATCGCACTGGGGGCTGCAGGAGAGGGATTGGAAGCCAGGTCCCTCCCCACGGTTCACGGAGCAAGGCAACCCCCGAAGGTAGGCCCTCTGCCGGGGAGGTGCTGCAAAGCCTACCCCCGGTAGAGGACCCGTGGTCGCCGAGGGAACCGTGGCGTCCCCTTTGCCCCATTGGCGTTGTCCTTGGTCTCCAGACACCGTCAATGGTGGTCGAGGGTGGCGCAAGGCAGGGCCCTCGTCTGGCGATATGAAGCAAGGCCCGGTGCCTGTGAAGAAGGCCTAGTGCTTGTGAAGCTCACCGCCCGTGACACTCTCACATAATAATGAGTTGGGGTTGTACATGCCCCGGAGTCTCCGGAGAGCCGCCCTCGGGCCTCGGGGGCTCCCTCCCACGCCCAGTGGCAGCACTTAGCTCCATGCTGGTGAGAAGACATCGAAGACTAGACTAGGTGCCGGACACGGCCTTTTGCTTTTTGCCTCCCTTTCTGTGGTCGAGCTTCCTTGCTTCGGATTTAAGTTGAAGTTGAATTTGCATTTGCGTGTGCGGGGGGGGGGGGTGTCTTGTCTTGTTTGTGTGATTTCTTGTGTTCTGGTTTCTGCCCTTGTTTGGAGTTCGCACTAGCTGCCTCCCCCTCGCGAGCCTCTCGCGGGCGGGGTTGGGCGAAGCACGCGTGCGCTGCATGGATGCCGTGCCATGGCCGGTACTCGCTCTCACGAGGCCTTCACGACCTGGACAACAGGCCCCTCAGGGGACCCTTGGGGGCTCACGGCCTCGCGAGTCTATTCAAGATTTGTCCTGGCTAAAGGTAAACCACAGCAACTAGCTCGCCGCAGGGCCCATGGAATCATGTAGGCACATGTTCAGCATCGTTCCTAAAAGCACACGGACAACAATCTTTTTACATGAGGGGCTTCCCCTCCCAAAATGCTCTTACAACCTTTGGGGCCGCGCCCGAGTTTTTGTGTGCAGTATAAACAGTGGAGAAACACATGATTAGTCAGACATATCGCTCACCACGCCCTCGTGATCGCCTCTTGAAGCATTGCTGGCGCCACTGCCGTTGTCACTAGCATCGCCATCACCATCATTGGCGCCACCGCCACCACCATTGACCACGTCGCCACCATCCACCACGACTACCACCCCGTCATTGTCGGAAGCAAAGGCCCTAACAAGCGCATCCACATTATCCTCCACCCACCGCGCCAGGTCGCCCCGGATGGCCTCGGGCACCGGGGCGATGGCGGCGTGAAAGTCAAAGTGGGGGTCAGTGTTCTGAAGATCGCTGAAGACGCGGGAAAATGCACGCCCAAGAAGGTTGTGGCACCTCTCCTCGACAAGTTGGCGGGCTCTCTCGGAGCGGTTCTCTAGGCGCATCACCACATCAGTGAAGAAGCGGAGATGACTGACGTAGTTGGTCACGTGAGGATGCAGGGCATCCACATCGCAGATGTTGCCCAGGGCCGTGTTGGCCCTGTTCCTGAGCTCCTGGAGCATGGGGCCGTGCATGTGCTCCAGCGTCTGTCGTTCAAGCTTTTCCTCCCTGTTCTGCTATGCAACGGACTCGGCGTCGTCAACTCGCTGTTGAAGAAGAAGCAGCTTGGCACGGGCAGAGACCAGCTCAGTCTGCGCCGAGACTAGGGCGGCTGCGGCAGCCTTCGCACGCTGCTCCATTTAGTTCAGCTTGGACCTAAGGGTGGCAATCCTGCCCGCAGCTTCAGCCTCAATCATCTCCAGCTTCAAGTCATACCTGCTCACGAGATCTGTGCAAAGCCTCCGCCACGCGGCGGTCGACCTCCTCTTGGATTCGAGCCTCGCGCGTGCCAACATCGTCCTCCGCCTGAGCGACCTGGCGCTCCCTCGTCTCCAACCTCTCGAGGTCAAGGTTGCGCTCGGCAGCCTCCAGCGTCAGCACTTCCTCACGCTTCCGAAGTTCCTTCTCGTGAGCAGGCGTCCCCTTCAGCGACGCAAGGGTGGCCTGACGCAGCTCCACTTGCTGCTCCAGGGGGTGCTCCAGGCTTGGAGCTCCCACGCACGCTTCTCGACGATCTCGCGATGATAATCTGCTCCCCAAGCCTCCTCCAGGGCTTGAGAGCAGGCATCTCATGAGGCCGCGAGGGCCGCCTCGGCCTTCGCATTATCAAGCTCGTGCTGGTGGCGCGCGAGGTTGATGGCCACCTGCAACTTGTGTCGCTCCTCAATCAGCCGCAGGCCCTTAACTTCAAGGCATGCGTCCACGTCCGCAAGCTCTCCATCAAGCTGGCTCATCGCGTCCATCGCCTTCCAGAGGAACTCATGGCGGACGAAGCTTTGTTCGCGCTCGAGCTTGAGCACGCCGCTGATGTCGTCCTCCGCCGCCGATGCGTTCAGCGGGCCTCGAAGCGGTTTGCCCCCTCTCGGCAGGGGGCTAGTGCCCCCATGATTGCTAGTCGGGGCCCTCAAGGGACCCAGACCTGCGCAGGCTCATCCCCTGAAGAAGAGCCAAGGATGAACGCTAACCATTCGCCATCCACGACCAGAGGAGGATCCCTGGGCAGGCTGACTGCTCTCCAGGAGGGGTCGCGAAGCAAAGGCGACAAGGCCATGGGCTCAAGACACCTTGCGAGCAGACGCGCTTCTCCAGCTGGCCCCGCGTCAGGGGCACCATGCATGCTCGGGATGCTCAAGCCCAACGTTGAAGGCAGGGTCGGAGGAGGTTGCTTCTTGGGAGACTCCGCAGGCTTGACAGGAGGAATCCTGAAGAACCACAGCCAGGAAAAGGAGCAGCGATTAAAGGATTACAAGAATGAGGTACTTTCTCGTCTATGGCAAAGTACTTCCTATGCTTCAACGGTCGGAAGGTACGACTACTACAACTCGAAGACTCCTTTCTCTTGCGGAGTGCGATGAAGTCCACACGGAACTGACCCAGGCACTCGACGTGAGGACCAGCGCGCGGCGCGAATGGAGAAGCACCCAGGCGGCCGACCTTAGAGGCGCCAGGCTGAGGGGAGCGATCAGGCACCACCTCCCGATGGTCCGCCGAGGCCTCAGGAGCTCCGGCCTCGGGAGCCGCGGGCTGCGGCCCCCCATTGACGAGCGCCTCAGGGCGGGCTCCACAAACTCCGTAGGATGACGCTTCGGGAATCCCGTGCGGCGTTGGCGCCGCGACACCCGAGCCTCCAGCCTCAAGCGATGCTTGCCTCACTGCACCCACTCTTGAGGCAAGATCGGTGCTGGCGTCAAGGAAGGGAGCCACGGCGACAGGATTCTCGCGAGGCCCTGCAAGGCCAGCCGGACGCAATCCCCATTCCTCGAAGAGGGGCATCTGTCCCGCGAACTCAGCCCTATTCGAGCAGAGATACAGGAGGCTACCCCCGTGCCATATATCACTTGACGAGGGGTCGCCAGTCAAGACCTCAAGCACCATCCTCAGTGTTTCGGGTGCAAGATTCGTCTCCTGAAGCCTCATGCGGTCCCGGTCACCGGTCAGGGCCCACATCGGTCGGGAATGGCGCTGGAGAGGAGCAATGCAACACTGGAGGAACTCCTTCACCACTCGAGGTGCAGTCATGCCGAGATCTCTCAACCTCCCTAGACGGTACTAGACAAAGGAGAGCCGGGGGCTTACGAGCATCTCATGGCCCCAGCCAGGATTGGGAATAGCAGGTAACGACGGAGGTGAGAGCAGAGGGCTGAGCACTCCGACATCCACATACAACCACCGTGTCCGGAACCCGCTCGTAGACGGCGGGAGGTCAAAATCAATCCCCAAGGTAGCCGTCTCTGCCAAAGCCTGGAAGCTCATGCACCCCGAGCACTGCGAGGGTTCGGTCAGGCGCAGCGAGAAGAAGTGGCGCAACAGGGCAACGGAAGGAGCAATGCCCACCATGGCTTCGCAAACAATGGTGAAGACAGCAAGAAGGGTAACAGATTGGGGATCAAGATGCATCATATGGATCTGATAATGGGAAAGCACTGCATTGAAGAAGGTGGAGAAAGGGGGAACCAGGCCAGCCCATAGGGCGTCGATGAATAACCGCACCTCGGTGACTGTCCTGTCAATGGAGGCATGGAATACAGGCCAGGCCATCATCTCTCCGCACTCGTTGAAGCTGGAAGAGAGCGCATGGCAGACCTTGCCCCGGGCTTCCAGGTTGAGCACCAACGACCGGCCGACGGCGGGCTCGATTGTCGGGGACGAACTGGATGGGGATAGAGGCTTTTTCCCGTTCTCCTTGCTATCTGGCGCCATGGCAAGGGTGGAGCAGAGCTCAAGTCGGATTGGGAGCGGAAGCAGAGGTTCGAGGAAGAAGGGGGAACAGGAAGCACGCGGGCAACAAGGAGGAAATAACTGTGTAAAGCGCCGTGGCCGCCTAGTCAGGCGGATATTGGGGGAGCGTGGGGAAGCGGAGACACCCACGTCCAATCAGTCACCACGCGTTGACCCAAGCCGCAGGCTGTGAGGACCCGTAGTGCTCCGTACTTGCCCTTTGGCTTTGCTGCTAAGCCAAGTCCGAGCGCGCCTTGGGTCCGGGGGCTATTGTCGGCATTCTGGGAACGGGGGTCCCCAGACCTGCCTGCCTGCGGCCTGCTGCATGGCTCGATTGGTGGCCCAGTACGACCCGTCTTCATCAACCCACACTCAAGACCCTCGCGAGGGGCCAAGCCTCACGGGGAGTACGACAGAAGGCCTCCTTCGGAGTGGCCTCGCCAGGCAGGCTCGTGAGGAGGCGGAGAGATCAAGGCAAGGGGTACCCCGCGAGGTGCCCATGACGGAAGCCATGACGATCAAGGCCAGGCGGGCGCGCCCATGCAGTGTCCTTGTTTCCTCTTTGGTGCAAAGGGGGCAAGCGTAGGCGTGGAGTACCGAGGCATCAGGCAAAGGTTTCCATATCGGTGCGACGAGACCAAGACCAGCAGAGCGGCAGGACAGAGGTCACCGTGGAGCTCAAGACGGCGCCATCACCAGCACCTTTGGCAGTCGAAGACCACCTTTAGTCAGGATAGCTTGTACTAGCTGTCCCCTTTCGAAATGGCCGTTGTTGGATCCCTTCCCGCTCCATATTTGGGAAGAGGATCAGGGCCGCTATATATAGGGCTTGCCACCACAGTAGAAAAGGAGGTTACATTTGTCCGCACACCACACCACCACGAGAACACCTCTCCTCTCGAGGTTGTTCTTCCTCTGTACTGTTCATCATCAGCCCAAGAGGCAATCCACCACACCACACACTAGACTAGGGTATTACACCACAACGGTGGCCCGAACCAGTATAAACCTTATGTCTCTTGTGTTGTTCATCGATCTAGATTAGGGATCGTGGCGAGGCTGAGGGCGTGTTTCGGTAGGGAGAAGATCTTCACGCACACCCCCGAGTTTGAACCTTAAGGGTTTTGCCGGAACCCGATATCCGACATGGTCATTAAGGAAGCAGAATTGTGTATCTCTCTCCATGGCTGAGGCCAAATATATTGTTGCTGCCGCCGCTTGTTGCACTCAGTTATTGTGGACGAAGCAGACACTAAAGGATTATGGCATCAAGGTCAAGCATATCCCTCTATATTGTGATAATGAGAGTGCCATCAAAATTACACACAATCAAGTGCAGCATTCTCGTATGAAGCATATTGCCATCAGACATCATTTCATTGATGATCATGTTGCTCGAGAGGATATTATCATCAATCATGTCAAGACCGAAGACAATCTAGCTGATATATTCACCAAGCCTCTCGATGAGAAAGATTCTATGCGTTACGGTGTGAGCTAAACATCCTAGACTTCGCAAACATGCAGTGAGCTGGACTCGGCACCCGTGCTAACACATCCACATCTTTGAAGGAATGGGTGCATAACACTCGAAGAGTTTGAAAAATTTGACAAAGTGAAATTTTCTTTCTGAGAGTGAATACATTATCGAAGAACTAGACTAACCCGGTGCAACGATAATCGAGCGACGCCCGGTGTCATACGGTTCTTATACAGTGGGTCACACCACCACAATTCTCTTTCGTTTTAGATTCTTTCGTAAGTTTTAGTGTTTGTTCAAATGCATTTCCCTCATAGCTATTTTCTCGAGTGTTTTGTGTTTATCTGCCTGAGTGAAATGCCTAGGACCATGTTTTCCCTCTGTTCTATCTCTTCCAGTCTATGTTGATCTGTTACAAATGCTCAAACTTTACCTGGAACAAAACTTTATCTGGTGTCCTTGACCATGATTTAGATTCGGTCCGAACATTAATCTGTTTGGCGAAAGCTATCCAAAATTTGGGGTTTCCGTCAGGACCACAATCGTTTATGATGGTTGCCACGTGCGATCCATCAACCGACATTCCATCTTGTCCGTTGAATTGCAATCGTCTCTGCTTAGAGACCGTTCGATGAAAATCATCTGCGTGAGGTTATTTCCTTTCGCATATAAAACCCGCACCGCTCTCCTTCTTCTAGCTCACTTCTCTTTCTCCTCGCCTCCTCTCCGCCGAAACCCTCGCCACAATGGTCCTCCTTGACCTCGATGCCGAGGAACTCTTTGCCGCTTCACTACCGGAAAGGGGTCACGGGATTCCTTCCATGCCGCTGTGGGACATCTTCTTCCCCGCCCCACCGTAGCTGCTGCACGTCACCGTGCTAGGGTATGTGTGGTTCAAACTCAGGCCTCGGTCCTTCTCAATTCGAGTTCGTCCGTGGTTATTTTCCTTCGATTTTACTGCATATACTAGATCTAGTTTTTACCCTTACTAGTGTGGATATAGTTTGTAGTTGTTACTCGCATCCGAATCTCTTCAGATCTAGGGTTCGTGTTATGTTTCACTCAAATGAAATGCCTAGCATGCTGTCTAGAATTTTCTTCGGACCTAGTAGCTCGTTCTATATGTTTCCTTCATTCGAAACATTTCTCAAAGTCTGTATTTTTTCTTCTTCAAAAACCTGTTTCTTCAGAAAAACATTCGCTGTGAGCATTTGTAACCCTGTCCCCATTTTCCCTCATATCTACTCTCTTTCACAGGTATACGTAGTTAGTTGAGGATTCCGCCAGACCGCACAGTATGGTCGCTGAAGAAGAGGTATTCATGGGAACATCTGATGAGTCTATAGCTCCAAATGCCAAGGGCTCAACGGTAGGCCCAGCTACCAGCAAAAGAAAGAGATCCAAACAAAATGAAAACGAGCAAGAAGCAGATGCTCCGAAGAAAAGGAAAGGTGGTAGGCAACCCTTCATAAATTCCGCTCAATATATATCTGATGACAAATACAACCCAGTTCTAGGAGAAAATTCATCAGTGAAAACAAGGCATCTTCAAAAGATTCAACGTCACTGGGTAAGAAAGTGGTTCAACTACAAAATGGTTCATCCTCAATATGCCAAGAACTTTGCTTTCCACCCCCCTGGGGTGATTGTCACGTAATTGGAATCATCCAAGCAAGTGATCCCCAGGAAAGGCCTCCACCACCTCCTGATGCTGACGAATCTTCGCTCAAAACACCTAATTCTTATCCTGAAGAAAAGGCCAAGCACTTAAAGAATGCTGAAAAGAGAGCCAAGAAGGCTGAGAAGGAGCAAGCAAGAGAAGAAGAAAACAGTCGTCTCATCAAATTAGATGTTGAAAAGAAAAGGCTGAAGGAAAATCAGAAGGCACTCAAAGCGCAAACATGATCCAAGATCAGCTGCTCTAAAGAAAAAGAGCACGCCAAAGAGAAGGCCTGCTAAACCAATTGAGCATGCCAGAATTGCTCTAAAGTGATCCTTCCGATCAAGATGATCCTCCACTCACAAGAGAAGAAATTAACGCAACTCTTTTAGAACAAGTGAACATCACAACATCCACCATTCTGCCCGATCTTCGAGCAAGTGTTGTCCCCATAGCACCTCCGAAGAAGATCCCATTGAAGAGAAAGACTCCTCCTACCACTGTTAGGATGGCTGATAAAGTAAATACAACTCCTTATCCTGATGTAATATATCTACAAGATTTGGTAGTTGATGCCCCTGTAGGCACAACTAAGCCAGGAGAAACGCTCACGAAGCAAAAGGTGAAAAAATCACTGGTCCCTCTGCCAAGCAAAGTCCTCCGCAAGGAAATACAGTGAAGGAAAAAGCTGCTCAATTTGCTCTGAAGCTAACATAACCTCTGGCTTCAATGCCTCTGATCGAGAAAAATCTAGTTCAGACTGCTCCTGCTGCACAGACCAATGATGGCTCCAATGCACCACATTACTTCAATCAAGTATTCATCATGGAGCAGCTTGACAGATTTGTGGAGAACCTGTTTGATGGAGAAGTGGCATCTTCGCCCATTCCCTCTGAAATTTTTGCTCAAGCTTCTGCTATGGTTCAGGACATGAGAGATGACTCTGTTAAGATCGATAACCTCACTGCCCAGCTTGATGATCTTGACAATAGAATGAAAGATGCAAAATCCAAGTTTGTCATCAAACAACTTGAAGAATCATATGTGGATGTCAACCGAGTCTTGACTATCCTTCGGAACAGATGATTAGGATTTTATTCTGATTTGGATCAAATCATTTGCAAAATATATCTCGATCATCAAGCCCAAGCCACCAGATATATGATCTTGTCAAGGGGCATATTGATCTGTCGAAGCAAAAGAAGAAGAAAATTGCAAAGAAAAATGCTCCTCTTCCTCCCATGAAAGAAAAGTCTCCAGATGTTGTACCACAGATGCTCCTACTTCGCCAAGGCCAACTGAAGTAGTGCCTGTGGCTTCCCCAGTTCATGAAACAAATCTGCGTCAACAAAATATTTCGAAAGAAGAAATTCCTTAGACTGCTCCCTAGGCATCTCATGCTCGTGTTGAACCTAATAATTTGGTTCCTCCCTCTGCTCCTCAAACGAGTCCCTAAGAACATCATCATCAGTCCCGAGTGCCTGATAATGCTCTTGTTTCATCTGCTAAAGCATTTGATCCCTCTCCACTACGAATTTCACTCAGCACTGCACAAATAACTTCAAATGTTGGTCCTTCTGCAGCAAAATTAGCTTCTGCTCATCACTCGAATTCATTCATTTATGGCGATGAAGTGATTTCCGTTGAAGATGAGCTCAAATACCCTTATCCTCGCGAACAGCTGCCCTCATTTTCTATCAGCGTTGGTGTCAAAGGGCCACTTTTCAATCGGAACACTCATCCTAATTTCTTTCAAGAGAGTCCATACAGCAAGCCCCGCACTTGGACTCAGGAACATGCAATATTTTATTCTCAGATTCTTTATGACAGCCGCAAGATTTTTCCTCATGAGTTATAGATATCGCTGCGATGAAGAACATTGGCTGCTTCAATCAAGTATTGCAAGACATCAAAGATTTTGGCATCACACATGTCTTTGCATTTCATCATCCATGGAACAGAGAGATTATTCTTCAATTTTATGCCACACTGTATATCTCCGGTGATGAAGCTGATAGGACCAAGTGGATTTTGGAATGGATGACCGAAGGGAAACACATAAAATACTCTACCATGGACTTTGTCTCTCATTTTCATTTCCCTCAGTTCGAGCATGGCAAGACTGAGATTTGAGTTCATAACATTGATGCCATCTCTGATGAAGATTTCCATTGCACAATGGATCAAGAAAAGATTCGTGACTACACTGGTCCTCCCTTGCCCGAGCACTTGAGCTTCAATAATCAAACTCTATATCATATTCTCACGTATACCATATGTCCTCTGGCTGGGATGAACTCTGACAATACTATATCTAAAGTTCTTCGAAACACCATCCATGCCATCTCCCAAGGATTTATCTTCAATGTCGAAGATATGTTTCTGCGCATTCTGATGGATTGTGCTCAGCATCCGAAGACTATCAAAGTCTTTGGGGCTTGAATTCAGAAGGTGGTTGACTATGCAATGAAAATCAAATATTTAGCCAAAGTCGGTCACAAAAGCTTCATTCCTCCCATGCATGATACGCTGCATGTCATGGAAGAGTTTTCTTTGGGAAAAGCACCAGTGTCAAGCCCTCCAGATTATCATAACACTTTCAATGGGCCACAACTACCTCAGCATGATCGACAACCGAATACTCAACCTCCTTCACATCTTGAAGTGAGTTTGCACACTCAACAACTTCTATTGCAACATATGGCTAAGGATCACCGAGAAAAAGAGCACCTGGGTGCCGAATTGAATGCCATCAACAACCAAACCAAAGTTGTGCACATGATCACGCCTGAAAACAAGAAGTGCCTATGGAAATTGCTTCAGAAGTTCTTCTCCAATAAGCAATTGAGAAACTTCGATCTTAAAGAACTTAATGAGTATATTGATCAAGGGTTTTTAGCTGAAGATTTTTAGGATCGTATTACTCCACCTCTGCCAGCTCGTGAGCCAACAACTGATTTACGTCGGTTTCAGCTGCGCAAATTGCTAGACAAATCAGAAGCAACCTCGCCCACTGAGAAACCCGCTGAAGGAAATGTTCTGTCTCAATAGGCTGATCCCAATATACCTTCATCTTCTCAGCCCCAAGCTAGTATTGAAGCATCTACTGTTGCTGACGAAGAAGATTTTCTAGCCACCTCCGAATCAGAAACATCTTCAGACAGTTCTTCGGGTGATGCCTCAAAGTGAATCAAATTCACCTCTTTTCGCACTCATGTTATTCGTTACCTTTTTGACACTAGTTGACAAAGACGGGGAGAATCACAAATCACATCACGAGTTTCGATAGATTTGCTCGGTTGGATTTGGCCTCAGTGTTTATTAGCTATGTTTTATGAGACCTTTGTGCTATATGCTTCAAAGACTCTTTATGCCACCTTATGTGTTCTGATGTAAAACTTCTGATCTGTGTTGTAATTTTAATAACCCCGTGTCGGTGCAACAAACCCTGGGTCTGTTTCCCAGACTGTGCACATGCACGGGAACAAGATTGTGGCACCAGGCCATGCCAAAGTACAGGAGACCAAAATCTTTGAAGGACCAACATGCAGATCAAGAGGACCAAGGTCAAACCAGAGAAGTAAGATACCACTAGGAGAAAAGCCTCTCTTGCCGGGTAAACGAGCTCGGCGAGGGTGGAGCCACCCCGGAAAGAGAACATCCAAGACATCCCAGCAGGGCCCGTCGGGACTCACGGAGGCAAAAACCACCTCACCAATGACTCCACCACGACCCACGTCGTCAATCAGTGTGGTGTCAAGCCGTAAAGTGATTAAGTGGCAGCCATTCGCCACATGGCAGCCTCTTTCTATAGGAAATACCTACAGACAACACCCGTCTTGCAGCGTGTCAAGCAAGCAGGCGTGAAGCTGGCAAAATAGCCAGACAAGGCTCGTCGGGCGAACAACGATGTGACGTTGTGCGGCGCATTTAATGCGCTCTATCAGCTTGTAGAGTTAGGTATAATAGCAGTGTTTGCTATCTTATCAGTGCATAATGACTGACTTGCCATTGTGGTGACCCCTTAATCTATAAAAGGGGGCCCGTGGCAATGGTAGAGGAGGTTAGAAGGTTGGACGCCCACACACTCGTACGCGCGTAGCCACTGCCGCCCGGAGGCAACCCTGCCGGGCAAGTGTACTACCCTCCACCAACTTTCCTCCACCATCAATCCACCAAAGTAGGAGTAGGGTTTTATGCCTCACTGCGGCCTGAACCTGGGTAAAATTTCCCGTGTGATTTCTACCATGCTGCCCCACGCTCTTCTGCTCTTTGTGTGACGTGACATCTCCCTTGTCGAACCAGCAAGGGACCCTTGGTCCCATAGGTGGCCGTGATTTCCCACGACATCTTTGGTGTGCCAGGTAGGGGGGTTCACTTGCGCGAACGTGAAAGCATGTGCAGCGCGTCATCTTCATCGCTATCTTTGTCTTCGATGGCGCCATCAACCATGGTGCCCAAGAAGAAACCCGGTGCTTCGGCTCACCCTTGCATCTCAAAGGCTCCGCCGCCTGCAGCCACCAATGCTATGGGAGTTGCGGAGACGCGCGAGGATGTGGACGCTACTGGGGATGTGGTTGGAGCAGGCGGCACCATCACCACTTCCCCCGTGACTGAAGCAGGAGCGAGAGACACCGGAGGAGAGCAACATCATGAACACCCCAATGGCCACGCTCCACGAGGTACGGGTGAATGGGTTACTCCGTCCACACCCCTTCCTCTCGCCGACGGGCACAACCACAAAATGGCGCTCGGTCCGGGACGAATCGCCGCCCTCCGGCCGCCCCCGTCATGGGAACGACCGCAGCGGGTGCGCCTCCCCCGGGGCGAGTCGACCAAGTCACTGCACCTGATGGATCCGCTAGCCCTTTAGCACCTTCGCGCTACCATGCCATTCAGGTGGCCGACCTGCAACAACGGGGATGTTGTATGGTCGTTGCTGGCATCGTCAGGAGCCGAGCAATGGTACGATCTACATCATCATCACCCATGCCGAGTACGGCTATGGAGGCCATGGTGCGGGCTCAGCTGCTACTAAGATTCCCGCCAGCAGCCAAGTAGATGGACGAGTGGCGTGACACCATCCAGACTCTGCTCGGTTTTGGCGAGGCTAGGGGCTCGCTCCGAGCTGGCCCGCCACGGCCTCCCCAAGCGATAATGATGGCTCGTGCCACTAGTCCTACGGGAGGGTCCACCCCTACAATACAGTCCCCGCCACGGCAGCCAGCACGAGCGCAACAGAATCAAGAACCCGACGACGTCTTGATGGCCTCTTCTGACCCTCGAGCGCGTCTAGAGCGGTGGCGAGCCCCAGAGGGCAGGAAAACGGGAGATGTGTGCGTTTTCATTGAGCGTCGCCACGACAACCACCGCTGGACCAATGGGTGCGATGGTCCTGACGTAGACGAGCCTATGCTCGATATTGGCGGGTGCCTACCTTTCGAGATTGGGTGCCCTGCCTTTACTCGTGAGCTGCGGCAAGTCTATTAGCCGTCCGTTCGCATGTTCAAGCCAGAGATACCCGAGAAGTATGATGGGAGGCAAAACCCAGCAGATTTCTGAGCATCTACACCATCGTTGTTCAACCTGCCGAGGGAAGATATGAGAAGCTATTCGCCAACTACTTCCATTTGGCTCTCAAGTACAATGTGAGGTCCTGGCTGATGCACCTGCTGGAGAAATCCATTTCTGCATGGCCTGTCCTGTGACATGAGTTCATTGTCACCTTCACTGGCGGCCATCAAGAACCAGTTCGGCCCATCCATTTGCAGCTTCTCCAACAGAAAGAAGGAGAAACTCTCCGGAAGTATTTGCAGAGATTCAGTAGAGTCCACAGGAATATCCTGAACATCCATCCGACAGCTGTGATAGCCGCCTTCCAGTCCAATGTGTGCAATCGCAGGATTCGTTCCAAGATGAACGTGCGGTTGCCCAAGACTATGAAGGAGCTTTACACCTTGGTGGATAAGTGTGCTCGAATGGAGGAGGGAAGGAAGTTACTCGGAGAGGAGGACTACATCAATATCGATTCAGAGGATGCTGATGAGTCCACCAGACAGAAGAAGATCAAGAAGCGCAATAAGAGGTGCAAGGATAAGGCAGTGATGACTGTTGAAGGATCGGGTACACCTAGTACTGGCAAGACGGCTAAGGCCGAAGCCCCCGGCAAGGAAGATGCCGAGTGCGCTGACTGTCGAGAGGCTGCGGCTGCCGAGAAGGCCGGGAAAGGCGATGGGCCATATTGCAAGATTCATCGGACCAAGGGCCATGACCTTCAAGAGTGTTATCAGGTTGAGCAGCTTATCAAGAGGCAAAGAGCAGAGTACGAGAAACGTGAAAAGGGAAAGGATCAGAATGTTGCTGGCGGTAAGGGTCGAGGCGGTAAGTAAATCGCCCCGGCAAACCCCTCCGGAACAAAGGAAAACCCGCCAGAGATCAAGAGAAGGGAGCCTGTGATGATGAGAGCGATGGAGGGGATGAAGACAAAACCAGTGAGCAAGGGTTTTAGAAGGCCACTAACGCTCTATGCATTGACGGGGGTGCATCCCTGCACACCTCTCACCGCCAACTCAAACGGTGGGCGGGTGAGGTCAATGCTATGGAACCAGCACCAGAGGCCCGGAAACCACTCAAATGGTCATGCACGCCAATCATCTTTGACGAAGAGGATCATCCTGACCGTACCACTGCGGTAGGGTGTTTGCCATTGTTGGTATCTCCAACAATTCGCAACCTCAAGGTCACTAAGATGTTGGTGGACGGCGGGGCCGGGTTGAATTTGATTTCCCCAAAGGTTATCAGCAAACTTCAGATAGCAGAAGAGGAGTTAAAGGTCACTGGCACATTTCAAGGAATTAATCTTGACATGAGTCATCCTAAGGGAAAGATCACGTTACCTGTGACATTTGGAGGGGATTTGAACTATCGGACTGAAAATATTGTGTTTGATGTGGTCGACCTCCCTTTCTGTATAATGGGATCCTTGGACAACCAGCCCTGGCTAAATTCATGGAGGCATCCCACTCTGCCTACAACACCTTGAAGATGTATGGGCTAGTTGGAGTCATTTCCATCCCATCAGATGAGAAGGACGCGGTCATTTGCATGGACAATATGTACCGGGCCGCGACCGCGATAGAGGCAGCAGCGGTTCCCGCCAAGGAGAACAGAGGAAAGAAGAAGGATAGCAAGGACACTAGCAAGGAATCTAGGAAGCGTACCTCTTCGGAGTATGCTGCGCCTGTTGATGACTTGCTAGAGAGTTCCAACAGCAAAAGGTCCAAGGTTACTACTCCATAAGTGAAGAAGGTCCCGACAGGGCTAGCTGGCATTGAAGGTACTTTCACCATCAGCGCCGCCCTAAATGACAAATAGGAAAGCACGCTCATTGCCTTCCTGTGGGCGAATATCGATGTGTTTGCCTGGCAACAATTTGATATCCCCGGTGTTCCCAGGGAGGTAAATGAGCACCACCTTGTTGTCTGCCTACATGCCTGACCCATCAAGCAAAAAGTCCGGAAGCAAGCCTTGGAGAGGCAGTAGTTTATTGCAGAGGAGATCAAGAAGCTTGAAGCAGATGGTTTGGTTAGAAGAGTGCTACATCCCACATGGTTAGCAAATCCAATGGTGGTCCGGAAGGCTAACGGGAAATGGAGGCTTTGCATCGATTTCACAGATCTCAACAAGGCTTGCCCGAAGGACCCATTTCCCTTGTCGTGCATCGATTAGGTCGTGGATTCCACTTCGGGATGCAATTTGCTTTCTTTCTGGATGCATATTCTGGGTATCACCAGATCTTCATGTCCAAGGAAGACGAAGAGAAGACCTCATTCATCACCCCATGTGGCAGGTACTGTTTTATCCGCATGCCATTTGGATTAAAGTGTGCCGGGTCTACTTTTGCAAGGGCAGTCCAGATTGGTTTCGAGCCACAGCTGCACAAAAACATTGAAGCCTATATGGATGACATTGTGGTCAAGACCAAGGACAGAGCATCTCTTATCCAGGATTTGGAGGAGACGTTTGCGAATCTGTGCAAAATAAACTTGAAGCCCAACCCGGAGAAGTGTGTGTTTGGCATTCCCCCAGTAAAAAGTGCAAGGCGTCTAACAGGGTGCGTTGCTGCGCTAAGCAGATTCATTTCCAAGTCTGTCGAGCGCGCCCTGTCGTTCTTCAAAATCTTGAAGAAAGCAGGACCCATGAAGTGGACCCAGAATCAGAAGCGACCTTGCAAGAGTTAAAGGCCTACTTCTCCTCTATGCCCACCTTGGTTACTCCAAAGCCACAGGAGCCATTGTTGCTATACTTAGCGGCAACCAACCAAGTGTTTAGTGCAGCCTTGGTGGTGCAGCGGGAAGTGGACGAAGAAGAGAGTGAGCAAGGACCGATAGAGTCAAATAAGGATCAGGACAGAAGTGAGAACAACAGCGAGAGCAACCCCAAGGACACAACAAGGAAGAAAGTGGTGCAGCGCTCAGTGTACTTCGTCAGTTCCTTGTTACAGGGGGCTAGATCGAGGTACTCTGGCATGCAAAAGTTGATCTTTGGTCTCATCATGGCCCCAAGGAAACTGCTCCACTACTTCCAAGCCCATGAGATCACAGTTGTCACTTGCTTCCCGTTGCAAAGGATACTCTGAAACCCTAAGGCTACCAACAGAATAGTGGAGTGGGCTTTGGAATTGTCCAATTTTGGTCTGAAATTTGAGAGCACATCAACAATCCAGAGCAGGGCATTGTCAGAGTTTATTGCGGAATGGACACCAACCCCTGATGAGGAAGTAATAGAAACATTTATCCCCGGCAAGGAGGCGCCCCAAGAATGGATTATGTATTTCGATGGTGCCTTTTCCCTACAAGGTGTAGGGGCTGGCGTGCTTCTTGTTGCCCCCTCAGGGGAGCACTTGAAGTACGTCATCCAGATGCATTTTGCCCGAGAAGAGGCAACCAACAATACAACAGAGTAGGATTGCCGCAGATTTGGGAATCAAGAAGCTGATCATTCGAGGAGACTCACATCTTGTGGTGACACAAGTCAACAAGGATTACCAAAGCCCATTGATGGAGGCATATGTTGAGGAAGTGAGGAAATTGGAGGAGTGCTTTGACGGATTGCAAACAGAGCACGCACCCCGTGTGGAAAACAGCATAGCTGATCATCTGTCAAAGTGTACTGTGCAAAAGCTTCCTGTGGAACCAGGAACTTTTGTTCTCCATCTTACTCGGCCCTCCATATCCCTGGCAACAATGGCCCACAAAAGGAGAAAGATGGGCTGTGGTAAGCCTCTCCCGGTAGAGCTTTTCGCTCCTGGCAGGGACCCTGTCGGAAACAACTCCTCACAACTTGTCGGACCGAACCCTCCAGGCGGGCCCATGGTCCCCGCGGATGAGGAATGTGTCCCCATAGTTGAGGAGGTGCCGCTATTCCTTGTTGTCGAGCGCCAGGCTCCAACTTGGGCAAGGCACATAGTCCACTTCCTCCAAACCGGAGAACTCCCCAATGACCAAGATGAAGCCGAAAGAGTAGCCTGGAGGGCCAGTATGTATTAGTTAGTCGATGACACTCTGTACAGAAGGAGGCCCAATGGTGTGAAATTGAAGTGCATCTGCCGGGAAGAAGAAAAGGAACTGATGGCTGAGATACACAAAGGCATGTGCGGCTCCCACATTGGATCAAGGGCATTGGTTGGGAAAGCATTCTGAAAAGGATTCTATTGGCCCATAGCCCTCCAAGATGCGGTTGAGCTAGTCACAAAATGTGAAGCCTGCCAGTTCCATTCCAAGAACATCCACCTGCCTGCCCAAGCTCTTCAGGAATCCTTTTATCATGGCCATTTTCGGTCTGGGGGCTCGATATCCTTAGCCCTTTCCCCTAAGCAATCGGGGGCTTTGAATTCTTGTTCATTCCTATCGACAAGTTTACAAAGTGGCATGAAGTGACTGCCATGAGAAAGGTGACTGCTCAGCCAGCTATCAAGTTCTTGAAAGAACTGGTGTGTCGTTTTGGAGTACCGGCAAGGATCATTACCGACAACGACACCCAGTGCACGAGCCGCGCCTTCATGCAATATGTTCGTACCCTCGGAAGCAAGGTCTCATTTGCCTCCGTCGCACATCCCAGAAGCAATGGGCAATATGAGAGGGAGAACACTAAAGTGCTACGGGGACTCAAGACAAGAACCTTTGATACGCTGCAGAAGCATGACAGGCGGTGGATTGATGAGCTGCCGGTAGTCCTTTGGTCCCTCAGAACGACACCAAATCGAGCTACCGGGCAGACTCCTTTCTCCCTAGTCTATGGGACACAAGCAGTTATCCCCCGGAACTCATTTACGGGTCGCCTCGAGTGCTTTCCCATGATGAAGCAATGCAAGATCAGCATCGGCGTGACGATGTTGTGCTACTCGAGGAGAACCGTCTCTGGGCTGCTACGTGTGTTGCACGCTATCAGCAAGCCCCGCGTCGCTATCATAGACGCATGGTTCATGCCCGGTGTTTTGAGGAAGGCGACCTTGTCCTTAGGCGCGTTCAGTCCGCCAAGGGTACAAACAAATTGACACCAAAGTGGGAAGGCCCTTACCGGGTAGTACGAGTCACCAGACCTGGCGCAGTCCGTTTGGAGACCGGAGATGACATTCAATTGCGAAACTCATGGAATATTGAGCATCTCCACAAGTTCTATCCATAAGGCGCGGCTGTCGGCCCCTGCCCAGTAGCCACCCTTTTATACAGGCCTTGCCTCAGTTGCATATAACCCCTTGTACAAAGCCAGGTGATGACCCTGATCAACAGAGAAATAAACAAACCGTTGGGGGGCCCCCGACCAAGTTGGATGCATGCATAAGCATTCCGAGAGCATTGCATGAGCATTTGCATATGCATATAGATAGGATCGCATCCTGCATCATTCTCATCTGCATGAAGCTGCAGGTTCCTACCGAGAACTTGACTTCTACAAGGAGTTGGGGAGATGGACCAGCACTGCAATCCTCGGCAAGCCAAACAGATAAGTTCTACCTCTTGTCCATCAAGTTCTATATAAGCTGAAACTTGTGCATAAGAAAACCTCGGCGCTCTTTGAAGCCTAGGTGCTCCCACTTTTGGCTCGAATGTTGCTTCGGCCTGTGTGGTCATAGTGGACTTTGATGAAAAAGAGTTGGCAGGGGGCTGGTGCCTCTATTTTTTGCCTGGTAGACTCCGGTCCCCGGCAACAAATAAAAAGGGTACCAGCAGGATAGTCTGCCGGGAAAGACTCATTTATTTAAACTAAAGAGGCGTCCCACCTCTGCATGGATGTACACATGCATGAGTTCCCAGCAAGGCTCATCTTTTTCATTAATATGCTGATCATACAAGTACAAGCCTTAAAGAACACAAACATGGACTCTAGAGATTACATTATTTGAATTAAAATTTGGCAAGTCCCTACAGTTTAAGATTGAAAAAAGATAAGTGCCCCGTGATGACTTTGCCCTTGTCCATCTCCTTCAGGAAGAGGTCGAGGAGGCCGGTGGCGGACCCAGCAGGGATTCGGCATCTCCCCAGGATCAGGATGGCACCGCTCCCCAGCAACAAGGAAGAAACCGGAGGGAAGGCGTGGATGGTGACACTGCCAGAGGACGAGATGGAGGACACGTGGTCACCGGCAAACATGATTCGTCGGAACGGTCATCCCCGTTCTTGATGCGTTGTAGGTTGCCGTCGCCATCTGTATCACTGCCACCCGAAGACCTCGGCACGACGGCCGCACCTGACACCGTGCTCTCTAGTTTACCCCATAGAGAGCATGGTCGTCCCCAACGGCCCTGACATCAGAAACCAGTGCATCTTCTGAAGACGTTTATGGTAGCAAGAGGCCCTCCTGCACAAATAGGAGATGACGCCCAGGGGGCATCAGGTTCGCCTCTGTCAGCGGCGGACCCTTCCCGTGACCCCTCCATAGCATCACGAAGGAATGAAGAATGGGGAGCGGCCAACTACCTTGCCCCGCACCCACTACAGGCCTCGACATGTTGTCATTCACGCCCCCTCCCATTAGAATCAAGGCTACGGGCAACCCAGCGATGAGCACACCGGAGTCACCACCTCCGACGTTGTCACCGTGCTGCCCGAGTACCCCCCTTGGATCCACGAGAAGCTCTAAACTGATGCCCAAGGCCTGGCCCCAGGCTCTTTTCTTCAATATAGCCAGCAAGTGGTAGAAGACAGGAAGAAGGGATGCGGAGATGGATGGCCCAGCTCCCCCTTCGTCCCTCCTTTTATAGACGAGCCGAGTGAGGGGAGCCGCTCCCTCCACGGGCGACCACCGCCGTCCTCCGCCAATCCCAGAAGACCAGGCCCTCGCCATAATGCTCTCCCCGCCACGTGCCTCCGTTACCTACCCCGCATGATACATGCAGCATACGTGGCTGAGGATAAGGGCGTGGTGCAAAGAGTGAATTGGCAGTTTCTACCCCGTGCATTAAAGTCATTCACGGGCCATTACAAGAGTGGCCCCACCATCATTGGCTTTACACGACGTGCCGGAAAATCGGAAACTGGCTCGGGTTTGAGATTAATGAAGAAGCAACGAAGACCTCAAGAGACCAGCCTCTTCGGCGCCCCTGCATGTGCACTTATTAGGGCCTACCCCGACGACACTCGACAGCGCGTCCAAGGTAGGCCCCGGGGCTTCTGTCAGTGCAACAAACCCTGGGTCTGTTGCCTAGACTGTGCATAGGAACGGGAACAAGATTATGGCACCAGGCCATGCCAAAGTACAGGAGATCAAAATCTTTGAAGGACCAACATGCAGATCAAGAGGACGAAGGTCAAACCAGAGAAGTAAGATACCACCAGGAGAAAAGGCTACCTTACCAGGTAGACGAGCTTGGCGAGGGCGGAGCCACCCCCGGAAGAGAACATCCAAGACGTCCCGGCAGGGCCTACCGGGACTCATGGAGGAAAAACCCACCTCACCAACCACTCCACCATGACCCACGTCGTCAATCAGTGTGGTGTCAAGCTGCAAAGTGATTAAGTGGCAGCCATTCGCCACATGACAGCCTCTTTCTATAGGAAATACCTACAGATGACACCCGTCCTGCGACGTGTCAAGCAAACAAGCTTGAAGCTGGCAAAATAGTCTGGCAAGGCTTGCCGGGTGAACAACGATGTGACGTTGAGCGGCGCATTTAATGCGCTCTGTTGGCCTACAGAGTTAGGTATGATAGCACTGTTTGCTATCTTATCAGTGCATAATGGCTGATTTGCCATTGTGGTGACCCCTTAATCTATAAAAGGAGGCCCGTGGCAATGGTAGAGGAGGTTAGAAGGTTGGACACCCACACACTCATACACGCGTAGCCACTGCCTCCCATAGGCAACCCTGCTAGGCAAGTGTACTGCGCTCCACCACCATTCTTCCACCATCAATCCACCAAAGCAGGAGTAGGGTTTTATGCCTCACGGCGGCCCGAACCTGGGTAAAATTGCCCGTGCGAATTCTACCGTGCTGCCCCACGCTCTTCTGCTCTTTGTGCGACGTGACACCCCCCTTGCTGAACCAACAAGGGACCCTTGGTCCCATAGGTCGCCGTGGTTTCCCACGACACCCCGCCTGCTGCACTAGTTTCTCTTGAAACATTTTTTTTGCAAGTGGGATTATTGTCAGAAGTCACGAATAATTGCACTATACACTCGATGTATTACATATCATCAGTGCAAATCATTACCTCGAATCATTGAAAAATCCTCCACTTACTCAAATGAATTGCAAGGAATTTCATTGTATATCATTAGCCCTACATACATCTAGTGGGAGTACATTTCATCATCGAGTCAAGTAACGCAAGTTCACTCTTGTTCGATTTACATTTCACTTATCTATCTTCACTTTGATGATTATCTGTTTTGTCAACAACCGTCCAAAAAGGGGGAGATTGTTGGTGCAATAATAGGCCCCTTATGTTTTGGAGTATGTTGACATAAATGGTATGGGACTTATGTGTTTTCTAGTGCACATAGAGTAACAAGTCCCTGAAGTATCAAGGATTTTGATGCAAATGAGGAAGATAATCTCCATGCGTGGCAGCGAAGGTTATCACTGAAGATGAAGTTAACAAGAGTGACCCCTAAATATTGCTGAAGTTCAAGCAGTTGGTTTGGTGTTTGTTCGAAGAAAATGACCCTGTTCAAGGAAGAATGAAGATGAAGAAAAGATGTAGCATTTGTATCATTATTATTCTTTCTTTGAGTCATAGGACCACCGTACTATTAAGAGGGGTGTAGCGTTCAAAGCTTTGATTCTCTGATGCTAAACCCAAATCCTATGAAAGGTTTGAGAGAAATCTCTTTGTGCTCCGAGCAAATACTTGCAGCAAGAGACTATGAGCTTCTTCACTATGAGAGATTTGTCTTAGACTGAGGAATTAACATTACTTATTCCACATGTAATGTTACCGTTGCTCGAAAATCCGATCGTTACAAATGTGTTGGTTGGCCATTGACTGGACCTCATGTCTAAAATGGTCATTTTCCATCAGGGAAGGCTGCGGCTATAAATAGCCGCCCTGCGCTGGCTTTGTCCGGCGGCTGCTCCGTTTGGTTCTGAGATGATTGTTGACAACCCACTCTCTAAGCGATTTGAGTTTAAAATCCAGTGAGAGAAAAACCCTAGAGCCGAAGAATTAGATAGTGGTTCAACATCACTGAAATCTAAGTTTAGTATGCTCCACCTATTACTCTTGAGAGCTGGAAACTCTCCAGACGGTTAGGTGTCAATTTTTTCAGAGACCTAGAGTGATTGTGGTTCTCGAAGAAGAAGTCCGTAAAGGTTTGAAGATTGCCTTCAAGCATCTACCACGAGTAATCGAAATCGGTTGATGAATTGATTGTCGAGGAGAATAGGGTGAAGAGAGTTTATCTTCCATGTTAAGTCACAACCCCTCCAACTAGACGTAGTCCTATGTAGAAGGACGAACTGGTCGAACAAATACCTTGTCACCATCAAGCATCTTTAGTTATCTCTGTCACCCATGTTTACGTTTGATGTATTTTCGTTTGTATGACTTGTACCAATCTGTGTCTTAGTTTCTCTTCGGTACTCTATTTTAGTTTGCTGTAGTTTGTTTCCCATTCATTCCGTTGCTGGGTTATGAGAGATTTAAGTTTTCCAAAGAAAAACTAAAACTCCAATTCACCCCCCTCTGGTAGACATACTCCGTTCCTATACAAGTTCCACCTACATTATAATTGTGTACTGATTTGGACCGCTAGCAGCCATCAAAACTTTTTTGCACGTGTGTTAGAAATTATAGCATGAAACAAATTTACAATGCATAATTAAAATTATGACCAAAAAGATGGTGTAACAAGTGTAGCACCACCAAACTTAAGGTAAGGAACCGTCTTGCCCTAGCTCCATGGTCCTCATCCTCTGATCAGACTCACTATCAAAACCTCAACAATAGGGCAACGGTCTTCCTAGCCAGCCGCCGCCTCCAAGAAGCTAGGGTTCTCCGCCTCCTGTCGGCGCCGACACCTGTTTGTCCCGTCTCCGGTGGCCTTAGGGCCATGAAGACATAGTGGATCTCGGCTCTTGATGGTGGGAGGGCTCCATTTTTGGATCTTTTTCGAGCTTTGTTAGGGTTTGTGTCCTGCTTAGGAAGGCGAGATGGCGGCGACTCCCTGAAGATGGAATAAAAGTCTCCCCGCCTAGCCCTATTCAGGTGATGCGTCTAGCATAATCGGAGAGCGCGTGGAGGTGTGTCTCCGATGGATCTACTTTGGTGGATTTGCTCGGATTTGTTCGTCGTTCGTCTTCGTTCGTGTGTCTTCAGGTTGGATCCTTTTGATCTACACTCTTCAACTACGATGGTTGCTGTTGGGGTGTGTTGGTTCTATGGGGCCTTAGCACGACGACTTCCCGACTCTCTACTACAACAATGTTTACCCGGCTCCAGCGAGCGAGGGGCGATGGCAGCGGCACGCCTTCGGCTTGCTTCAGTGCTTGTAGTCATCGCTAGGTGGTCTATGGATCTTGATGTAATTTTTTATTATTTTTAGTGTTCGTCGTACTACCATGATTAAATATGAATAGATTGGAAGTCCCCCCTCCCCCCCCCCCAAAATGTCAATAATAGATTTCACTTATTTCAATGTTCCATATCAATCATGAAATATTGATGTTGGTGTTGCTGGTAAAAGAAGAGCAACCGTGGCACCAGGGCCGACCCTTGGGGAGGGGGTGGCCGCCCCGGCCCCCCCAAAATCCAGACCCCCAGGTATGTATGTAGGCCTATGGTCCATATTTCTATAGTGTCACATGCGGGAGTAGCAAGCCGATCGCCCGATCCCAATGGCCAGCAATCGATTCGTTTGTTCTCGGGAAAGATAGCGAGTATCCTTAGAAAAATAGGAAAGGTAGCAAGTGATCGATGGTTGGACGGTTCCCTTCCTGTTACGTTCGACTGTTCCAACACGAAGAGCTAGGCAACGATTCCCAGGTCCAACCCTAGCTCTAGCTGCTAGCCGCTGACGTTGTACATGCACATACCCACAGACGCACTCCAACCTTGCCGAGTCGCCGTCGCCTGGTAATTTTCTTCCTAATCTGGTTATGTTCGCTGCCAATTTCAATTCTGGGGCCCCCATTGAGGGAGTCCTGGACTAAGGGGTCCTCGGGCGTCTGGCCTATGTGATATGGGCTGGACTAATGGGCTGTGAAGATATGAGATTAAAGAACTTTCTCCGTGTCCGGATGGGACTCTCCTTTGCGTGGATGGCAAGCTTGGCGTTTGGATCATGCACCTTCCTTTCTCTGTAAACCGATACAACCCTAGATCCCCTTGGTGTCTATATAAACCGGAGGGTTTAGTCCGTAGGCCAAGAACAATCATACAGGCTAGACATCTAGGGTTTTAGCCATTACGATCTCGAGGTAGATCAACTCTTGTAACCCCTGTACTCATCAAAGTCAATCAAGCAGGAAGTACGGTATTACCTCCATTAAGAGGGCCCAAAATTGGGTAAACATCGTGTCCCCTGCCTCTTTGTTACCTTTGATCCTTAGACGCATAGTTCGGGACCCCTACCCGAGATCTACCGGTTTTGACATCGACATTGGTGCTTTCATTGAGAGTTCCACTGTGTCATCACCAGAAGGCTCGATGGCTCCATCAACCAGCCACATCAATACCACCCTGAGGGAGACTTTTCTCCCCGGCCAAATTTCGTATTCGGCAGCTTCGCACTGTGTGCCAATTTGATTGTCCATCTGGAGCAGATCGACAGCTACCCCCTGGTCATCAGATCAGTTTTGGAAACCTAAACTATGTTGCTGATATCCGAGGAGACTTGATCCTCCAAGGGTTCGCGGCCTCAACCATAGCTCCGGCCTTAGATCAGGAACACCTCACCGAGTTCGAAGACAAGAGTTTAGAGCCCGCCGGACTCTCCGCATCCATAGAGCTCTACACTGGAGATACGGAGGGGATCGTTTCACCGGCAGGGCTAGAGTCATACCAAACTCCCTTCATCAACACGATGCCGGATTCATCCCCGAACGCCAGATCCGAACTTTCAAGGTCCGTGTCATGCAAGCTTGGCCAGGGAACTCCTATCCCGCTATGCTCTAGGGACTCTCGCTTCCCTCTCCAAACCGCACTCTTAAATGAGGCCCTGGACTTAATGTGATCTCTCGCCATTACAGAAGGATTGCTGCCAAACTACGCCCAGCCCACACTAGGGGCTGAGAGCGGGGAATTTTATGTCCCACCCACCACCCACTTCATAGCCACTATCGAGGACTTAAACTGACATGCTCGATTACGCTTTCGAAGACATCGATGACATGGACGATGATGCCGGAGAAGAACAATGCTAGAACCTGCCGTTTACTGGACGCTGGATGGCTACTTCCACATATGACGTGTACATGGTGGACACATCCAAAGAGGATGACAACGAAGGTGGGAAGGATCTAGTCAAGGACAAACCTCCCGTGGTACCACCGAAGCGTCGACGTCAGCGGCGCCGCTCTAAATCGCATCGCGAAGAAGACAGCAATACCGGCACCAGAGACAACAATACTCCGGATAATGCTGAAGACCAAGAAGCCCCTATCAAACCAACTTCCGAGCATGATGTTTGGGAGGATGGGGAAGTCAACCCCGACTATCCCATCGGGAACGAGGGCTTAGAGGATAGTAACTACGTACCAATCTCCGAAGAGGACATAAGCCTCGGCAATGAAGAATTCATCGTGCCAGAGGAACCCTTTGAACAAGAGTGCTTTAAGCGCCGGCTAATAGCCACTACAAGAAGCCTGAAAAAGGAGCAGCAGCAGCTTCAAGCTAATCAGGATCTGCTAAATGACTGTCCTGGCAGCCGAGGAATACGGCCTCGAATGCCCAACTAAGAGCTACCCGTAGCGCAAGCTGCTACCCCAATTCAACGGCGAGGCCCCAGAGCCTATACCGCCACCACATACACCGCCGATGGACCTGACCGACCACCACGTGGCCAGGACAGAGCGGCAACTCAAGCCGAACACCAGCCTGCACCACCCCACCATAAAGGCAGAGAGACATCAGCTGCAAGATACACCTATGACCTACGAAAGGACCTGGCTAATAGAGCCAATAAGACCAGATCAATCTATGGATCAAGGGGGTGTGCCCCAGTACAAGAAGACGGCCATCAAACCTGGCGCGACAAGCACAACTTTACTCGAGCTGAAAACCGCGTACGGACTCCATCCAAACTGTGTCTTCACATTATCCGATATAGAGGCGTCGCACACCCCCTATGCTTCACTAATGAGGTAATGGAGCACTAGTTCCCAGAAGGGTTTAAACCCGTGAACATCGAATCATACGACAACTCAACAGATCCCGTAGTATGGATTGAAGATTTTCTTCTCCACATTCACATGGCTCGTGGTGACGATCTACATGCCATCAAATACCTCCCGCTCAAACTTAAGGGACCAGCTCGGCATTGGTTAAACAGCCTCCCAGAAAACTCTATTGGAAGTTGGGAAGACTTGGAGGATGCCTTTAGAGAAAACCTCTAGGGCACTTATATCCGGCCTCCGGACGCCGATGACCTCAGTCACATAGTCTAGCAGCCTGGAGAGTCAGCCAAAAAATTCTGGACCCAGTTCCTAATTAAAAAAGAACCAAATTGTTGGTTGTCCGGACGATGAGGCTCTAGTATACTTTAAACACAGCATCCGTGACGAATGGCTTGCCCGACACCTCGGCCAAGAAAAGCCGAAGTCCATGGCAGCCCTCACATCACTCATGACCCGCTTTTGCACAGGCAAAGATAGCTGGCTTACCCGTAGCAGCAATAGTACCAGCGATCCTGGCACTTCCAAAGCAAGGAACGAAAACGGTAGGCCCTGACACAACAAAAACAAGCGTCGGAGCAACACTTATAATGCCGAAAACACGGCGGTCAACGCCGGATTCAGTGGCTCCAAATCCGGTCATCGGAAGAGGCCATTCAAAAGAAACAAAGACGGTTCATCTAGCCTAGACCGAATACTCGATCAACCTTGCCAGGTCCACGACACTCTTGACAAGCCTGCCAACCATACCAACAAAAGTTTTTTGGTCTTTAAACAGGCTGGTAAGTTAAACTCCGAGCACACGGGGAAAGGGTTGCCCAACGAGGACGACGACGAGGAGCCTCGCCCACCGAACATAGGGGGACAGAAGAAATTCCCCCAAGGTCAAGACGGTGAACATGATATACATTACTCACATCCCCAAGAGGGAGCTCAAGTGCGCGTTGAGGGACGTCTATGCGATAGAGCCAGTTGCCCCAAAATTCAACCCATGGTCAGCATGCCCGATCACCTTTGATCGCAGGGACCATCCGACCAGTATCCGTCATGGAGGTTCAGCCGTGTTGGTCCTCGACCAAATTATCGATGGATTCCACCTCACGGGAGTCCTCGTGGACGGCGGTAGCAGTCTTAACTTGCTCTATTAGGACACTGTCCGGAAAATGGGTATTGACTCGTCAAGAATCAAGCCCACCAAAACTACGTTTAAAGGAGTAATACCGGGTGTGGAGGCCCGCTGCACGGGCTCAATCACATTGGAAGTCATCTTCGGCTCGCCGGACAGCTTCTGAAGCAAAGACTTGATCTTCGACATCGTCCCTTTCCGCAGTGGCTATCATGCACTGCTCGGACAAACTGCATTTGCCCGCTTCAATGCGGTCCCGCACTATGCTTATCTAAAACTCAAAATGCCAGGACCACGTGGTGTTATAACAGTCCATAGAAACAAGGATCGATCCCTCCATACTGAGGAACACACCGCGGCCCTCGCAGCAGAAGTGCAGGTCGGCCTTATCAAGCCGAACTCCACATCGACAATCAAGCCCCCGGACCCTGTCAAATGAGTCCGGAATATCCTGTAGAATGATAGTCCAGCTCGTCAGGAGCTTGATTAGCAACCCGGCCTCCGTCTTAGCCCCAACCGAACAACGGCGTATATATCGCGTGCACATAACTATGCACTAAACATACCATGGGCGACGATGGAGGCATATCAATGATGAAGTCCACAATTCGGCTCAACCGTACCTAGACCCCCATCTATCTATTTCTTAACTTCATTTTTCTTTTTTAGGTTCCTTACAACCCACATCACCTTTTAATGGTGTCAAGGGCCCTTTTACCAGCCACTTATGAAACTTGTTCATTAATCCTCTCAAAGGTCCACACACCAAGGTGAAAGGCAGCACAGATGCACGGCAGAGTACCTCACAAATCTTCAAAGATCACCTCTTCCCCTTTTTAGCATCTATACACAACTTTCCCTTGTGCTCAGCATGTAAAATAGCCTCGATGCTTATATCATTATCTGTATAAATACGTTTTGACATATCAATCAAACTATAATGGAAACCTTTTTTTTCCCAAACTATTCGGTACTAGGTTATTTCCTAATATGTATTCCTTCTTATCTTTCATGTACACCTCGGCAGGACCTAAATTTCCAGGGGCTCCATTCAGCCACGTACATTTCTTAAAAATAACATAAGTCCGAACACTTTTATAGTGCAACTCGGCGTCCCGAATCTAGCATTATATGCATCGGCTCCGAATCATGTCTTGGGTCAATAGTTGGGTTGCCTGGCTCCTGTGGTTACTACCTTACGTTCCGATTGTTCGGCTAAGGAAGTAAAGGGAGAACTACTACGATTGTGTTTCTGGTCAGCCGGATAAACACCTCAGTAGAGAAAGCCGAAAACTGACTGTCATGATGCGGAGAGAGCTAGTCAGCAATTCGGTGACTCAGTAAAAATCTCTTGCAATTTTTTCCATGTCACACGAAGGACTGTTTTTTACCTGGTCAGGTGTCTACAGCAACCAAGTTCAGATAACCAAACAATACCAGGGGTTGTGCCTACAATCTTATTGTCAAACTCCTATATCTAAGTGAGAGTGATAAAGCCGCATAGTCTGATTGCCTGGTTCGCCGCACTAGCACCTCCTTCAAGGAACAAGTCATTGGGATAAGTGTGTTTCTGTGCTATTCCGAACACCCCCGTACTACCTATGCGAGGGGCTGAAGCCGATGACTGGCCAACTCTCAGATTCAATAAACAGCCACAATGGAGGATAAATAATTTAAATGAAATAAGACTAAAATTATATAAATGCCTTGTTTTCATTATACAAAGTTAGGGCAGCACAAATACATTCATTCAAATATGATGTCCTTTGAACAGAGGCCCTCTATAATGCGGGATCCTTCAAGGATGTCATTGAAGTATCACTCCGGCGTACGATGCTCCTTGCCTGTGGGAGGTCTCTCGGTTGCAAGACTGGTGGCATTCATCTTCGCCCACTGCACCTTGACACGGGCGAAGGCCATCCGGGCACCTTCGATACAGACTGACCGCTTTATAGCATCAAGCCGTGGGCAAGCATTGACTAGCCGCTTCAGAAGCCCAAAGTAGCTACTGGGTATGGATTCGGCTGGCCAAAGACAAACTATCACATCCTTCATGCACTACAAAAAAAGACACATCCGTGACATTTTGGGCTGAACGAATTTTTTTCCTGTCATACATATGACACTTCTATGACGATAATTGTGACAAAACCCAGTATCATCATAGATGTGGTGGGCTCCTACTTCTATGACAAAAAATCATGACAAAAAATGGGCTTTTCGTCCTAGGCGGGCCGGAGATGCAGCTGAATGACATTCTTTGGGCCGTCCATGACAGAAAAAACCGTGGTAGAAGCGAGGGCGAGGAAAATTTCGGGTAGTTCCCGATTACGGTGGGTGGTCGAGGGCCGAACGATGCGCGTTTCTCTCGTACACGTATGTGCATGTGTGCGAGGCGTTGGCTCTAACTGAACCCAAGCGAGGCGTTGGGCTCTAACTGAACCTGAGCGATTGCACTGCAGGCTATGCGTTACTGAACCCGAGCGATCGATCGATGGCTGTTAACTGAACCCGATCGAGCGATTCCTTCGCTACTGCTGCTAACTGAAGCTGATCGATGCTGCCTCTCTGGATGAACAGTGAGTGTTGCAGGGGGTTTGGATGAAGAGTGAGCGGTGGGGGTAGATTAACAGGACCCCGTGGTGTTGCCTCTGGATGAACAGGACCCCGATCAATCGAGCCGGTTGGGGCTGGATGAACAGGACCTCGCGGAGGGCTGGATGAACATGACGACCCCGTGGAGGGCTGGATGAACAGTAGACGGTGGAGGGGTGGATGAACAGGAGCCCGTGGAGGGGTGGTTGAACAATAGCCGATGGAGTAGCGCGCGGTGGAGGCTGGATGAATAGGAGCTCGTGGAGGCTGGAGGAGGTCGACGGTGGATGAACAGTAGCCCGTGGAGGCTGGAGGAGGTCGACGGTGGACACGAACAGTATCCCGTGGAGTCCCGTTTTGCGGTACGCCACACCCCTCGCGATGAACAGGACCCCTGTTTCGACCTAGCGCTCCAACACAAGTCTGTTTCGTCCGTTTTGTGGTATGCCATACCCCTCCCGATCAACAGGACCCCCGTTTAGACTGTAGGAGGTCCGTTTCCTCCGTTTTGCGGTACGCCAGACCCCTCCTGATGAACAGGATCTCGTTTCGAACATGGCCGGTCAAATACAAGGCCGTTTCCTCTGTTCTGCGGTACGTCAGGCCTTGTTTCCATCGCATGTTCCGTCCAAGCCCTCCTGATGAACACGACGACGCATTCTGTTCCGACCCAGCCGGTTGGCTCCACATGAACACGACGACGTTGTTGTTTCTCCGTTCTAACCCAGCCATGTACGCGAGCCATGGCCGTACGTATGCGCGAGCAGGCATTCGAGACCCCGCCTGTATGTACACATACGTGGCCATATTTTCTTTCTTGCACACTGGCCGCTGTACGTATGTGTACATGCTACGTGCGTGCCTCTACTACGACACGTATGCGCCTCTACTACGACACGTGCGCGCCTCTACTATGACACGTACGCGCCTCTACTATGACACGTGCATGCCTCTACTATGACACGTGCGCGCCTCTACATCCACCAGTATGTATGTACATGTTCGCGACCAGAATGACAACGCTACATACACTTCGACCAGGTGGGTCTCGACTGTCAGGCACTTCCTTGCGTGCGAAGATGCAGCTGGTGGGTCCCAGCAGTCAGGGGGGCGAATCATTTTTTCGGACGCACTTCCTTGCGTGCGAAGATGTAGCTGGTGGGTCCCAGCTATCAGGGGGGCGCGTTTTTTTCCCAGACGCACTTCCTTGTGTGCGAAGATGTAGCTGGTGGGTCCCAGCAGTCAGGGGGCGAATCGTTTTTTTCCGGACGCACTTCCTTGCGTGCGAAGATGTAGCTGGTGGGTCCCAGCAGTCAGGAGGGAAACGTTTTTTTCGTGAAATACAGTGGCTTGTCTGGTGGGTCCCTGCTGTCAGGTGGAGGTATCATTATTTTCCACATGATAAGAAGGCACTTCCTTGTTGCGGCAGTAGACCCAGCTGTCAGCCTCTCCACATAAAGTCCATGTCCGATGGAAGTCGTTCCTTGACCATGTTGACCACGCCGCGCCTAGAGCACCAGGGCGGTGGACAACGGCAAGGCCTAGGAAGGGGACGACGCGGAGCCAGGGAAGACCCGGCAGTGGATGCCCATGCGGAGAGGAGTATGAGGGTCCACTGGTCCGCCTGCGGTGTGAGGCTGCCGCTGCCGTAGAATAACAGGGGGTGTGGGTGAGTAGAGGGATGGCCTTGCCAACGGTGGGAGTAGTAGGATGCGGTGAGGCCTCTGCGGCATCACAGTCGGCCACGGGAGGCAGGAGCATGCAGCACGACCGGCGCTGCTTTGGGCGGCTGGAGCAAGAAGACCAGAGGTTGAAGAAGCACTACGGATGTTGGATGGACATCGTACGGTCACTGGAGCTAGAATCGTTCATATTGACTAAAGTTGACAAAGGCCCCCGTCCTAGTTAACTTAGTTGGCGCACAAGTCAGCCTCCCACCATGGTGGGTCCTAGCTAGCAGGGGGAGTATTCATTTTTTTGTGCGTAATAAGGAGGCACTTCCGGTGGGTCCGAGCTGACAGCGGGGGGAACATTTTTTTCGCAAAATACGGTGGTCCGTTCGGTGGGTCCCACCAGTCAGGGGGAACCTTTTTTCGCAAAATACGGTGGCCTGTCCGGTGGGTCCCAGCAGTCAGGGGGAAACATTTTTTTGCGAAATACTGGTGGCCCGTCCGGTGGGTCCCTGCTGTCAGGTGGAGGAATAATTATTTTCCGCGTAATAAGGAGGCACTTCCTTGCGGCTGCCATGGACCCAGCTGTTAGCCTCTCCACGTATAGTACCCTTCCGATGGATTTCGGTCGTTGACCACATTGACCATGCCGCGCCGAGAGCACCACGGCGGTGGACGACGGTGATAGGAAGGGGACAACGCAGAGCCGGGGAAGACATGACAGTGGATGCCCACGCGGAGAGGAGTACGAGGGTTCACTGGTTCGGCTGCGTTGCCGTCGCCGCAGAATAACAGGGGGTGTGGGTGAGTGGAGTGGCAGGATGGCCTGGCCAGCGGTGGGAGTAGTATGGGGGCGGTGAGGCCTCCGCGGCAGCACAGGCGGCCACGGGAGGCAGGAGCAGGCGGCACGACCGGCACTACTTTGGGCGGCTGGAGCAAGAAGACCAGAGGTTGAAGAAGCACTACGGCCGTTGGATGGACATCGTACAGTCAGTCGAGCTAGAATCATGCATATTGACTAAGTTAACAAAGCCCTCCATCCCCGTCAACTTAGTAGGCCCACTATACTAGGTCCCAGCTAGCAGGGGGAGTATTCATTTTTATGCGTAATAAGGAGGCACTTCCTTGCGTGCAAAGATATAGCTGATGGGTCCGAGCTGTCAGTGGCGGTAACGTTTTTTCGCAAAATACAGGGGCCCTTTCGGTGGGTCCCAGATGTCAGGTGGAGGAATCATTATTTTGCATGTAATAAGGAGGCATTTCCTTGCGTGCGGCCGTGGACCCAGCTGTCAGCCTCTCCACATACAGTCCACTTCAGATGCATGTCGGTCGTTGACCACGTTGACCACGCCATGCCGAGAGCACTAGGGCGGTGGACGACGGCGAGGCCTAGGAATGGAACGACACGGAGCCATGGAAGACTTGATACGTCTCCAACGTATCTATAATTTTTGATTGTTCCATGCTATTGTACTACCCCTTTTGGATGTTTATGAGCTTTATTATACACTTTTATATTACTTTTGGGACTAACTTACTAACCAGAGGCCCAGCCCATACTACTGTTTTATTGCCTGTTTTAGTATTTCAAAGAAAAGGAATATCAAACGGAGTCCAAATGGAATGAAACCTTCGGTAGCGTTATTTTTGGGAAGAATATCATCCTGGAGACTTGGAGTTTACGTCAGAAGATCCTCGAGGAGGCCAGGAGATAGGGCCCCCCTACTGGGCGTGCCCCCCTGTCTCGTGCGCCCCTCGAGCACCCCCCCTACCGACTTCTTTCGCCTATATAAGCCTACATACCCTAAAAACATTGAATATAAAGATAGATCAGGAGTTTCGCCGCCGCAAGCCTCTGTAGCCACCAAAAACCTCTCAGGAGCCTGTTCCGGCACCCTGCTGGAAGGGGATCCACCACCGGTGGCCATCTTCATCATCCTGGCGCTCTCCATGACGAGGAGGGAGTAGTTTACCCTCGGGGCTGAGGGTATGTACCAGTCGCTATGTGTTTGATCTTTCTCTCTCTTGAGTTCTCTCTCGTGTTCCCTCTATGGCACGATCTTGATGTATCCTGAGCTTTGCTATTATAGTTGGACCCCCTCTACTCTCTTGTGATGAATTGAGTTTCCCTCTTGAAGTTATCTTATCGGATTGAGTCTTTGATTTGAGAACACTTGATGTATGTCTTGCCGTGTTTATCTGTGGTGACAATGGGATATCACGTGCCATTTGATGTATGTTTTGGTGACCAACTTGTGGGTTCCGCCCATGAATCTATGCATAGGGGTTGGCACACGTTTCTTGACTCTCCGGTAGAGACTTTGGGGCCCTCTTTGAAAAACTTTGTGTTGGTTGGATGAATCTGAGATTGTGTGATGCACATCGTATAATCATGTCCACGGATACTTGAGATGACAATGGAGTATCTAGGCGAAATTAGGGTTTTGGTTGATTTGTGTCTTAAGGTGTTATTCTAGTATGAACTCTATGATGGATTGAGTGGAAATAATAGCTTTATGTTATTTTACTACAAACTCTTGAATAGATAGAACATAGAGGATAACTTTGAGGTGGTTCCGTACCCTACCATAATCTCTACGTTTGTTCTCTGCTACTAGTGGCTTTGGAGTGACTCTTTGTTGCATGTTAAGGGCTTGTTATACGAACTATCTATGTTATTATTGTTGAGAGAACTTGCACTAGTGAAAGTATGAACCCTAGGCCTTGTTTCCTACCATTGCAATACCGTTTACACTCACTTTTATCATTAGTTACCTTGCTGTTTTTATTATTTCAGATTATAAAAACCTTTATCTACCATCCATATTGCACTTGTATCACCATATCTTCGCCGAACTAGTGCACCTATACAATTTACCATTGTATTGGGTGTGTTGGGGACACAAGAGACTCTTTGTTATTTGGTTGCAGGGTTGTTTGAGAGAGACCATCTTCATCCTACGCCTCCTACGGATTGATAAACCTTAGGTCATCCACTTGAGGGAAATTTGCTACTATCCTACAAACCTATGCACTTGCAGGCCCAACAACATCTAGAAGAAGAAGGTTGTGTAGTAGACATCAAGACTCGGCAGTTGTTTCCCACGCTGAGGGGAGTACGACTGTACGAGGGTTTACTGGTTTGTCTGCCGTCGCCGGAGAATAACAACAGGTGTGGGTGAGTAGAGGGATGGCTAGGCCAGCGATGGGACTATGGTGGGGCGGTGAGGCCTGTGCTGCAGCACAACCGGCCGCGGGGAGGAGGGAGCAAGCAGTCCCACCGGCACTTGTTTGAGTGGCTGGAGCAGGAAGAGCAGAGATTGAAGAAGCACGACGGCCATTGGATGGACATCCAACAGTCACTGCTTGTGCGTCAACCTTTTTTTAGGAAAGCCTCAAATCTGTGGAAAACAGCATACATGCCATCTGCCATTATTTCAAATAATTTACAGCCCATTTGCTAATTCTTACGGGTTTTTTTGGAGCCCATATTCTTTTTGTTAGTATTACAGCCCATATTGTGGCCATGGTTAAAAATTATACGAAATTTTGCATATGTCGGTGCAGTCTGAACTGTTTTTAATCCCGAAATTTCGAGTCACATTCAGACTGATTTTAAAAATAAATGTATATCAATTTAAAATCCAATAAATTGTCCATGCATAAAAATCAATGCAATTTAAAATCTCGAAATGAAAAAAAGATATTTGAAACTAATTGTCGGTTTGATGTGTTTTAAAAATGTACAACCCATTTCTCATTACTGATAGGCCATTTTCTCGGCCAGCCGAATGAAGCTCTCCTCGTCTTGAAAGATTTGTAGCCCAACAAGCCTGATAAAGCGACTTGACAAATCACAAAAAAACTGGGCTAGCCATTTTCAGAAAGAAAGAAAAACTACTGGGTTGGTCTGTGGTAAACATAAAAGAAAAGGTTCTCTAGACAGGCCAGAGTGCCCCACATAGCCCAGTTGACACCCTGCTTCCGTCTCAAAAACAAATTAGATAAATGCCACTCCAATTATGCGATTCATAAAAATGCCACTGCAATTTCCAAACTTGGAAAAATGCTACTATACTTTTTGCAAACTTTGAAAAATGCCACAGCAGTTTGCAAAGTTTGGAAAACGCCACTCCAGACTTCGAAAAATGCCACTAGAAATGGCATCAAATGGCATTTTTCAAAGTTTGGAAATTGTAGTGGCATTTCTCAGAAACACCAGATTTGGAGTGGCATTTATCAAATTAACCCAAAACAAAAATAACTGGGCGAGCTGCTGGGTCCCTGGTGTCAGCCGCTCGTTGTGCAATTCTCTCGTTTATTGACTATGTTGACAATGGCATGGGACCCAGATGTCAGAAATCCACTAGGAGGAGCCATTTTTTTATTGGCTTGAAATAAGGAGGCACTTGCTTGCGTACTGCCATGACCTAGGCGGGTCCCTGCTGTCATCCTCTCGACGTACAATCATCTCCTAATTGTGTACACGTCAACTTGGTAGGCCCACAAGTCAGCCTCTAAACCCGTGGAGGACAAATACAACCCATTTTAAAAAATAACAGCCCATTCCATACGTTCAAACGGAAAGTTCAACACTCAGAGCAAAGTAACAGGTCTGATCCACATATAGAGTA
The DNA here is from genome assembly GCF_018294505.1 of Triticum aestivum. NCBI lineage: Eukaryota > Viridiplantae > Streptophyta > Magnoliopsida > Poales > Poaceae > Triticum > Triticum aestivum. The sequence continues at coordinate 336,902,424 of NC_057807.1, read as the reverse complement.
CTGAACTTCCATGTTGACAACCATCATAGCCAAGTTAACTATCTACTCCCACTAATACTCTAGTAGCGTACAAGTACTAACTTACTCTTAGCTAACTAGACGATGCCGGCCACCATCTATGATACACGCTAAACACCGGCACCGGTGTCCTGCGCCTCGCCTCGGACTTGCAAGAGGTGCGATAGGGCGCGTTGCTCGCGTGCATTGCTCGCGCGCGTTGGCCCTTTCCATGCCGGCGTGGTCCACCGAAGCTTCGGCTTCCAAGCGGGAAACCCACTTGACGAGCTGGTAGTAAAAATCGGCATCGCGAACACGTGCGTGACCGACAGCCTCTAGGGCTATTTGCCAGGCGCCGGCCTCCACGTAGTCGGCCCAGTTGCGGGCGCTCTGCTCACGCCTCAGAGCGTCGGTGCGCTGCTGCTCCATGTCCCGCTGGTGGCGCAAATCAGCGATACGCTGCTCCTCCGCCAGGCGGTCGCACTCCAACAACTCCTGCTCCTCCGCTAGGCGGTCGCACTCCAACAACTCCTCGATCTCCGCATTGCCATCTAAAGACAGGTAGAATGCCCCCTCCCTCCGTCTGCCTTCTGGTGAAAAACCGAACACTAGTTCCGGCGGTGACCGCCTCCGGTGTCGCCTACCGCGGATGGGCGGGGGCATGGCGGACGTGGCGAGCGACGTCGGACCGGTGGGGGCTTATGAGAATATGGAGAGTTGGGTCACGGTGTCACCGGAGAAGGCCGGGAAACAGTACTTATAGGCGAAAGGTAGCGCGACGGTCATCGAAATTAAATGCATAATGGCTTAGCGCGCCAGCTTGCCGTGGAAAACTAGAGAAACTGAAATTATGACTATGCCGTCCTGTCCCGCCTAGGGCACACGCCGGCATGGCGGTCAAACGAGTGCACTCGAATCATCTCCCTCCTTGTCAATAATGATTCCACGGATTTAAAAAGCCCGCAACAATTAAAGCGCATCTTTTTCGCATTAGTTAGCTGCCTTAATTACGGCCGGCTGCATGCAGGCACACAGAATCGCTCGCAGCCAATACGCAGAGCAGCATGCAACGAGTCGCAGCCGAGGGCATGCATGTAGCCACTTAAATCGCTGGAATTAATTAGGCTTAAACTTCTGCATGCCGTTAATTATTGCCATGCCTTGGTCTTGCTGCTTTGCTCACGGGACTAATAAACCCGGACGGAGAGAGTACCTTGGTTGGTGAGAGGTTTGAATTAAGCCCTGCAAACCGGAAAGGAGGTACTAGTACGTGCGTGATCCGCTATTTATTTGTGTAGGATCAAGTAGGTCGTTTCTTGAATTGAGCCCAACAACCCGGAAAGGAGGTTGTACGTGTGTGATCCGCTATTTATCCGTGTAGGATCGAGTAGGTAGGATAGTGTAGCTTGTCAGTTTCTTCAGAGGTAGGCATTTTTATTCAAAAAACTGACACTTTGGATCTTGCATCACAGATAAAACTGCCAGGAGCGCATTAGTAGGCTAGCTAGTGATCGATCAATAACTTGTAAACACTGAGTGAACAGAAATAAGTAACTGTTAATGCATCTCAATGATTCACAGATCATATACAAATATGTAGCTCCAAAAGCAAAGATCAGCCACTTCGGATCTTGTGTCACAACTAAAACTAACTAGTACGGTTCCCATACATAAGATCAACATGTTAATGCATCTCAATGATTCACAGATCATATACAAATATGTAGCTCCAAAAGCAAAGATCTAGAAAAAACAGCTGTTCTTCCTAGTAACATGGATGCTTCTCTTAGCCAACATTTAGTACAGACTGAAAGACAAATTTCTTTGTGAAGTCTACAATTCCTCTTGCAAACGTAAGTGGTTTCACCAATAGCTGGAACCATGAGAATGAACCACACATGATGGAGGAACATCCACTGCAATATGATTTGGTCTTCTGTCGATCACACCGTGAGACTATTTTCGGAATAGAAACTTTAACTTAGGCAAAATGATGCCCATTGTATAATCAGACCAACGCAATGAAGCACCTAGTGTTGGCCAATAAATAGTACAGTACTACTTTTCTGCAGTACATGAAGTGACTATCCAATCTTTCTGTGTCTATTTTCAAATGGTACTGCATGCACTGACTATACTATTCTCTTGTGCAGTTCAACCAAAATTGCGGACACTTTGTTTGTTTGCCAAATAGCAACGGGCAGACATCTCTATCTGCACAAATATCAAGCAGATAGTAAACATATAACACACCATGTATTTTCGGTTTAAACATGTCTCTTCCGCTTAGCATCTGTCATGTTCTGCACTGGACAATCTGATATAGTTATCTTTTGCCCTAGACAATTTCATACTGAATTGATTTGTTGGTTCAGAGCAGAAATGTAGCGCCTATTCTTCATCAGACCAAGGATATCCATGTTTGCAGTGATGGAAGAGGTGAAATCGATACAACCGAAATTGAGCATCCAATCATTGAATCCTGTCCTGCACCTCCAATGTAGGTCCACCCTACCAATAAATTCACATGCAAACCACTAGTATTACTATCTAATGACAGTACAAAAAGAGTAGCAAGATAGTAGCAAACCATGTACCTTCGTAAGGAACAGCTCATAGTGCCACCAATCGGATATAAAGGTTTGGAAAAAAAATGCTCCTAATGTTGAACCACTTGGACTTTTTGTGCAGTTCCACTAAAATCGAGCATCCCTGTTTGCCTAGATATTGAAAGTGTGATTACTATAAAAGTGGCACTAGTTGAAGCATAGACTCACAAATATAAGCATTCCAATTTCTTAATGGGAAAAGGTAGTAAGACTGTTTCTAACCACCTATTTGAAGGAATAAATAAAGCAACAACAGCTGATGTCAGGAAGGCATACATAGTTTTTCTGAAAAATTGAGCCATTCCTGACCTTTCCTCTTCTTTTAAGCATATTTTGTGTAGTTCAACTAAAATAAAATGCCATCACCGCCTTGATAATTCAGTGACATTGTACAAAAGGAAATGACTTAACATTACATCATGATGTCAGGTATGTAGTCGACAGGCATTAGAGACAAAAATACAGACCTCCTCCGATAACATAATGAACATTAATTTTAACAAAGGTATGACTAGCTTTACCGGGATAATTTGAGTGAACTCTACACCCTCTGTTCCTTAATATAAGACATTTTCACAGTTCAATTTAAAGTACCCAAATGTCTAGTATTTAGAAAAACAGGTAGTAGTTTTCTTGAGCACATATCTGGGAAAGCTTGCCACACTTTATTTATGTCCATACGCTAATGCAACACCATTCGAATACTACAAATATACACTAATCCAGTGGCTAGTGCAACAGTAGAGTAGTTAGTTTATTACAGGGTACAGTACAATGGTTTTACTGAACATATTTCAATAAACTCTAGCACTGGAAGATTTCTATAAGAATTAACAATACAAAATGTAAAGGTAACAAGTTTCAGCATTGGTATACTAGCTATGCATGAGCATTAAACCAAATACAAAAGTCTGAAGGTAACTAGCATTATTAACTAATGACAGTATAAAAAAATTGCAAACCATGTACCTCCAAGGTAAATATCATTTCGAACTCGGGGGGACCTTAAAATTGCTATCCCAATCTTGATAATCGATCAAACATAAATACTTGATCGAACGAATCAAGAGAACAGCCGGAGGAGGAGGTGCCCACTCTTGACCTTACCTCTTGTCTTCTTAATTTTTGTGCAGTTTAACCAAAATAAAATGACATCAGCGCCTTGGCATTTTGGTGACACTATACAAAAAAATAACTTATCTCATGAAAGTGAGGTATGTAATCTATAAGCATTAACAGTGCAAAAATCTGAAGGTAGTAACAAGTTTCATCGTTGGTATACTGGCTGTGCAACAACATTAGAATGCCTTAGCTGAAAAATCTTTAATACATCCACAATCAACAGCTAACCCTGAAATAATCCAGTGACATTAAATGGCATTGCTTAAATTTATCGGTGGCATTAGACTGAGAGCGGCATTAGTTAAATGTGGCATCACTTTAGCAGTAGCATTGCTTGACTTGACTGCTGGCGTTATACTAACAGCAAAAAAGTGGCAATAAGAGCATGGGAGGCCCATTCGGACAGTGGGCGCACTAGTACGATGTACCTCCACGGACGCAGAGTGGTGAGGGAGGTATGGTTGCCCAGAGCAACAAATATCCAGGCAGCATATGTGGATTACGTCCCATTTTTGTTCTCTTTAGCCACCTTTTCCCTATGTGAGGACAACAAACTGATCGACCTGGTCATTCTCTATTGCGTTGTCATGCCTTTCTACCCTTCTTCAACCAAGAGACACGAGACTCGTTCCTTAGCTACTGATTTTCCCCTTTTCAACCTAGATGCGGGTTCGATGCCTACTCTCTTGGACAGTACAGTCTCCCTTCCTTTCCTTATTCAACCCAGACATGGATTAGTCTGCATGAAGTAGGGTTTCCTTTAATAGTGCAAATTATAGTTTTCGTCTACGTGTCCAACAGAGAAGAGGATAGCAAATTGGGAAGATGGTGGAGTGAAAAAAGATCCACATGCAACGACATGGCAGATGGGGCAATAGAACAAGGGTATGGTCCGAAAAGAGGTAGCATACCTGAGGGTCGGTGGGAAGTGGCTTCACTCATGATCGTCGTCCTCCGCACACACTACGGCAGCGAGCTTGGGGACGGAGGCCATCCCGCGCGGGAGCTAGGTCTAAGAGGACGGCCTTGTCGTCAGTGCGTGACCTCGCTCCCCGAAGACGAGTGCGTCAATGCTACATGTCCTTTCCTTCCCTGGCGGATCTGTGACCACCGTGAGGAGGGAGAGAGAGGCCGTCTTTTTTAGATCTGGAGAGAGGGTGGTAGTGTGAGAAGCAAGTGGGCAGCCCTTAGCAATAAAGCGCTGAAGCTCCAGCCTATATATCTTTTTTATACTACTAGTACTTGAGGTGGAGTAGTGGTAGAGTAGTTTATATTTTCTCTGCGTACAGTACCAGTTAGTCGTGCTTCAAAACTGAACGGCACGCCATTAAAAAAATAAAGGTCGATAACTAATGCGGCACCTCGGGCCAACGCGGCCAGATCGCATTTTGCACGAGAAATTACACAACATGTTTCGTTGACATGTGGTCCTGTTCCAACATATCAGTGAGACGACGGCGAGTCCTTTTCTACTAGTATTTCCGAACGGACGTGTAGGCCGGGGCGCCTCTTCGTGAACCATGGCAAACTGGCAACCGTCCACCGACTCTTCGCCTTTCCCTCTCGATTTGGAACTGTTGTTGCACGCTCTTCCTCTCCCTCCTCCATTTTCCTTCAGCCCTTCACCCTTTCTTCTGCCATTGTTCGATCGTCTTCTCCATGGAGGGAACAGGCCGGAAACGACCCCGTTATTCTTGCCCCGATCTAAAAGATGTGGTGGAGGAACTCATTGATCGGTGCGACGTCATCACCTCAGCTAACATGGCAGGTTCGTTCAAGACCATTCTCGACTCAACTAATAACATCATTACAAGGAACCGAAGAGTCAAGGAGCAGTTTGATCTCCCCTATCTTCTTCGCCGTGACCCTGATGACTGGCGCGGGGACGACGGAGGCCTCTCCTTGTGCAAGTTGATGCCGCTTGATAATGATACATATGATGTTAAGATGCCATCGCTTGAGGGTAAGGCTTGGGCAGGCGCAAATGGAGATTGGGTTGTTTACATTAGGTCCAACTGCGAGTGGGAACTTGTGAATGTGTACACTCGTGACCGGGTTCCACTTCCAAAAATCTCAGCAGACTGCCCAGAGGTTGAGCACACCGGTATTGTACGCACGTTCAAATACGATCATGGTGACTGTCTTCTACGGAAGATAGCAATTTGTCGAGTTCCCAACCGCTCTTGGAATTACAACAACTATGAAGTTGTTGCTATCTTCGACAAGCTTGTTGCCATCCTTCGTGGTTCAACTAGATGGATATTGCTCAAATCAGTTTCTGTACACGGATGAGTACTGTGATGCAATTCAATACGAGGGCCTTGTGTTTGCTGCCACCACTTGTGGCACTGTTTTTGCATGGAATCCTTATGCTTTCAGTACATTTGTCTTCCACCATAATTATAATTGTTTCATCCACATGCATGTGGGGTAGCAAGTTTCCCTTTAATAATTAACCTTCTTCTTGTGTTTCCAAGGTTCTGTGAACATTCCACCACCTATACTTGAAAAATTTTATAACCAAGGGGGAGATGACGATGGTGATGATCACGAGCATGAGGATGAGTAGCGCTCATATACTCTGTGGTGCCTGGCAACTAATTCTGATGGATCACCTCTTCTTGTGTGTATACAGCCCACTGATGATGTTACTACTAAGGAAGCAGGTGTAGTCTCCCATGGTCGCACTCTCCTGACCTATTCCAACACCCATTGCATGGTATTCGGGATGGATACTAGTGTGCTAGCGCCAACTCCTTCTCCCTGGTACAGAATTGATAGTCTTGGAGAAAACCCGCTCTTCCTTGGACAAAACTAGCCAATGATGGTGAAAGGAGATCCAACTGTTGTTGACACAACGTTACTACCATTTATGAGAAGCAACTGTTTCTATACCTCGGACATTTGGGTGGTTCCCTACCCTGGTACTGATATAGTAGGCCGCTTCAGCCTGGATGATCAGTCCTGCGTTGGTCTCGAGATCGACAATGGATGGCTCGTCCCAGAGAATCACTTGTGGTTCAAAGCAAGCGTTTCCAACGCTGAGGAATGGTTGAGTTGAAGTTCATTTCATTGCTTGTTATTTATTGTGTGATGAAAACTTTAGTATTTATAATGTATCCTCATTGTCGATGTGGGTTGATCACCTGTTGTATGTAATGAAATGATATGCGTGTGATAAACTTACTAAATTTATGAATGGCTTTCGAGTCGCTTCTCTGAGTGAGTGGTGCGACGAGGCAAAAAAATATTTTCCGAATACATAATTGTACGTGCATTGCAACAGGTTATTGGATGAGGCCAATCAACAATAGTAGTACACTATTTGTACTAGCTTCACATGCTTCGTGCGTCGGGCGGGTGTTTTTACTGTAGCCATATGTTAATGTGTTCGCTATACGTAACCAGCACCTCGAATCCTCGATACTAGTACTATATAGTAAGTAGTAGGAGTAGTAGGGTGGCATGGGCCAGACCAAGCATTCACGTCCAGGAGTACGGCACACTCCACCACCACGACATCCATCTGACACCATATTATTTCCTGGAGTCCGTGGTAGAGCAATCTCTTCAACCTTGTCGTTTCTCTAACTTCAGCCATCGCGCGGCGGACGAGGTGGGGGTTTGCCGATAGTCGGTTTCCTCAGCTGCGGTCCCACTTGTAAGGCCAACTCCAACGCACGACCCCAAATGGACCTCCGTTGTGCATGAACTCCAATGATAATTTTGACTAGAAAAGCAAGACCAAAGAAAACAAGAACCACACGAATGCATTTTACTACTCTAGAAGATATCCAACTTCCATAACTACTCCTGTAAGTTGGACTAGTGCCTTCTCGATGCATTCATTGTTGATCTGTGGAGGCTCGATCTTGTGTGCTTCTTTCTTCTTTGAGTGTAAAGAAGTAGACGTTACTTCCTCGCATCTAGTCTCATGTCTAGCCTCTATTCTAGTAGGAGTATCAACAAGTGCACTAGTCTCATCTCTAGCTTCTATGCTAGCTAAAAGTGCTATAACATCTACTAAATTGCGCTCTATCAATATATCGATGTGCTCTTCTTCCCAATAACAAAACTTGCATCCATTCTACTCCCTCCGTTCCACAATACATGCCTTCTATTTTTCAAAATATAGATGTATCTAGAAATGCTTTAGTATATAGGTACATCCATTTTTTGGACAAATGGAAGTCAAGTATTTTGGAACGGAGGGAGTACACAATAAAATATTTAAGTTAGCACAACTAGTCTAATCCGAGAGCACAACTGAAGATTTGGTCGGGTTCTTCCTCCTTTTGCCGACACGTGGGACATCCAGCATCCAGGTCGTGTCATGCAAGAAAATAGAGTGATAGTTGAAGCCACGTAATGTGCATCTTGGGTTAAACGGTAAATAGAATCTTACTACTCTTGAGTAACTCCAAAAGCGGCCACCGAAGATCTTTATTGGATTTGTTTTTCATCACCATCATGTCGAGGTGAAAGATGTGCAGGTTTAGTGGGTCCTCTTGCGTTTTCACTAACATGTGGGACCACATGTGAGTAAACAGACGATGGGCTCCGCGCGTCCGCTGGCTGGCGGAGAAGAGAGATAGAGGAGGGCTGAGCATGGACTCCAAGAAATTTGTTCTACCTACCTCGATATAGGCTCGATATAGTGGGGTGGCATGGGCCATTACTAGCATTCACGTCTAGCAGTACGGCACACGCAACCCACACGAGTCCCATCCGACACCAATTTTCTTGGAGTCCATGCTACAGCCATATCTTCTCCCTCCTGTTTTCTCAGCCATCGCGCGGTGGGCGGGGTGGGGGTTTGCCGATAGTCGGTTTGCTCAACTGCGGTCCCACTTGTAAGTGAAAATACAACACCGCACGCATTCCCCCTTGAGCAGCGTGCCGGACCAACCGTGTGGGGGTGCAACGCGAACACGGCTGGATTTTCCTTTTGAACTCGTAACTTGTAAAATTTGGTACTGCTCCATGGCGCGATCGATAGATAGAAAATAACAATTTTGCCTAGAGTGATGAGAAGTTTGCTTCTGGCGCCGTTCATGCATGGAGTACGTATGGAAATTATGAAGTTGATGCGAAAGGTAAGATAATTACTAGTAGTACCATATACTACTACATGGATTTGACGGAAAGATAAAAATACATACAGATCCATCAACGACATCCTCACACCCTAGTGCGCCGGGTCACCAACCGACGTGTGAGGAGCAGCGGCGTTGGCGGCAAGCTCAACGTGCTTCTAAACAATGTCATCCAAGGTTTCCCTGCGGTCCAAGAAGGCCAGCGACCTATCGTCCTCCTCTTGCATGTAGTAGTCCTTGTGGACGATTTGCGCGTATACATGGGTGATTATGTCGATGGTGTCTTGCTGCGCCAGGCGCTGAGCGGCGAGCGCGACCTTGAGGTGGACATTCTCCCGCGCGACGGCGGGCAGTCGCAGGGCCACCAGTGCATCGAAGAGGTTGTCACCATAGTGGCCGTTGAGGGTGGCGGGCATCACAGAGCCTGGGCGCGTCGGCTGGAGGCGTACGTCAAAGTCGTCCGCAAGCTTCTTGACGATGGTGAACTTGTCGAGGAAACCGACGAGGACCTCGTCGAACAAGGAGACGAAGCTGTCATCCAAGTGGCCCCTCGCCCTGGCGGCCTCAAGCAATACCTGGAGACGTTACTCGGTGCCGGGCCGTAGGCCGGCATCGTGGACCATCTGGCACAGCAGGCTGATGCTCGCGCTCATCGCCTCCATGGGTCTAGCTTAGCTTCTAGTCAACTGATCTTGCGATTCGAGTGATCACTCTTGCCCTTGGTTAGCGTGCGTAGGTGCGTCGGATTTCGTACTACTCCTCGGCCCTCTACATCACCTACCTTTGGCTGTATGATAGGTGGGCCAGCCACCTCCCTGGTCCCATGTGTCATTCACCCAAAGGCAGTTGCAGTAAGTCAATGAAGCTGCATCCCCCTCCGTGCCGGTGCAGTATAGTCATCTCACCGGACCTGTAGTTGGGGCCAAACGAGAGAAGTTTGATGTTTACTGGTTTATTGGTCCCCTTTGCATTTTGCGCCAAGTTTTAACCTTTGATTTAACTAATAAAATGGCAATGCATGTAAACAAAAATGTTGTGTAAGTCACCTTAAGAAAACCAAATAACCTCAAAACACTTAGGCACGGTGCATTAACTCCCTCCTTGTTTCTTATTTCGTGACATATCAACCAATGAGAGATGTGTGCCGTGCATGCTTTCAATGACTTGAGACTACCAAACATGACATGCAGTGTTTAGTTCATTGCATGTAATCCTATTACTCTAGTTAGGAAAAATACATTAAGTTCTCTCGCCGATAGGAACAATACACCATGTTTTTATTTACAGAGGGAGTAGTACATTTTTTGTGACATGCATTACTAGATATTGCTAGTCAAATACTAAAATCCAGATGGACGTAGTAGTACTCCTAAATCCAGACGGTGGTGCTACTAGTACTAGTAGTAGTACTACCAATGTAGTGGGAGTACTAGCACTGTACTACCCGTTGGTCAAATTATTACGTGCTGCTCCTCACAGTGAAGTGACAAGACCCTGCGCCGGAGATAACACCTGAGTATAGGTGCCGTGTTAGGCATACCATAGTCAGCCTCACCGCCTGCAGTCACTATCATCATGGCTGTAGAGCTAGCCTGCTTACAACTAGCCCTGTTTGACATAATTTCCCATGCGTAGATGCCCGTGCATTGCATAGAACACCAAGATTGGGGGTGGACGGCACCGGCAGCGGCCATCGCGCTAGATTTTTCCACGGCCTTCTAGATGTGGTGGGGAGGAGATAAGGCTGATTGTGAGAGACAAGGAGTTGTTTGTAAATAGGGAACAACTGCGGGCATCTTTTTGCAAAAAATGGAGAAGCTTGGTTTGTATGCGTCAGATCTAGATCCGATGGCTATTGCTGAAAGATGGGAGGCACAACATCATCACCAACTCAGGACCTGTTTGATTCGCAGGATTTTGAAAACGCAGGAATAGGACACGACAATATTACAAGTTTCAAGCTGATATTACAAATGTTAGGAGTAATGCTGCACCTACGAAGAGGGAATTACTAGGAAGTTTACGTAAGAACTTTCGTTACTTTAGGTGGATGCAGCATTATCGTACAAACTAAAATCCACCGCCCTGACAAGTCACTAATAGGCAATTAAGTTTTCGAGTCTCTGGCCACTTGATGTTTCAAAAACAAATTCAGCTTCTACGGAGGCTTTGTCATTTAGGCTTAGACGCTTGCGGTGATCAGCACACCATTCATTGTTGCGCCAGAGAACGCCAAACCTCATTACCTTGAGCACACTTGCCTCCAGAACAAAGAACCTGGCCAATTTAATCTCAAATGTGCTACCTCGGTAGTCGATCAAATCAATTTATGTAAGATGGAGATCAAGGTCATCGATGAGATTGTTATACTGCATCACATTTTTCACTTTCGGGTCTTTTTTTATCTGCAAAAGAAGAGAACATATTAGAGTAGCTCGCTGTATAAGATTGCCGTGTCATCAAGAGGTACCAATATCATTCGCTCATACGATAGGGTTGGCTGGCTAGTGATATTTTTTCACTCTCTCTCTCTCTCTCTCTCTCTCTCTCTCTTTCTGTTTCCTCTCATTTAACTAGGAGCACGTGAAGAGCTTGGGCATTTGTTTCCTTCCACTATCTGCCCGATGCCATATTTCACAAAAGTATGCCACATAATATGCGTCAATGTCAAATCAAAATATTTTGGCACCGCTCTCGCGATGTGAGAGAGTTGGCACCGATGTGCACACAGACCCACATGTATAAACAAATCAATCAAACCAACTGCACCAGCCTCTAACTCTCCCAAACAAGTGTTTTTTTATTGCCTCAGTCCCCTCTCTCTCCCACGTAGTGTTTTTTCATTGCGTGAGTTAATTTGGCACCGGATCAAAGTAGGTGATCCAGATTGGGGCACCAAGTGAGCAATGGAGGGGCATCGATGCCAAATGCATCACAAGTGAATTTGGCTCGTGTTTTGGCCTACATACCCCACTTTTTTACTCCCTCCGTCCCAAAATTCTTGTCTTAAATTTGTCTAAATACGGATGTATCTAGTTACATTTTAGTGTTAGATACATCTGTATCTAAACAAATGTAAGACAAGAATTTTGGGACGAAGGGAATACTACCTCATATTTAGTATAAAATTTTGATCATAGATTTACCTAAGAAAATGCCAATGCATGTCACTAAAAATTACACCAGGATCTGCTCAAGACGAAGGTACTAGAGCACAGTACAGCTGCGGAGCAGGTGCTCCATAGCCTTCTTCGAGATTACAACGTCGAAGAGCTCGAGTTGCTTGAGTTGAGGGAGAAGAAGGGCGGGCGCGACATTAATCTGGGGAAGATAGTAGGAGCTGAAGCTGGCGCGGCGCAGCGTTGGCGTGAGGCGTAGCGTGGACGGCGGCAGAGAGCAACATCATCCAGCTTCAAAGCTAAGCTCCTCGAGCTGATCTAGGGCAGGGGATAAGAACCACTCGTCGAACTTGGGTTGGACTTTGCAGTTGGTACTGAACATGTGGATGTCAAGGCATCTGGCTGGCCTAGGGTGCGATGAAAGGATCTTGGAGACTGCGGCCATGCGTTTGCAATCCCCGTTGCAGAGGTAGCTATCGATGGTGAGGTTGAGGGGGACGCAGCGCCAGAGCGGGCGCCACCGCCGGGAGAGCAGGGCAGTCCGCATGACAGATTTGGTGGGGAGGAGGCCGATGATGACGAGCAGCATGTCGTTGGGGAGGCTGCTGATGAAGTCCAGGCTCACCGGATGTGGTTTTGGCTCGAGCCGCCTCCGCTTGTTGGCTGCCTCGTCGTCCATCTCAACCGGCAGCGACGCCGGTGTAGACGTGTGCTGGTGTGTGTTGTGTGCTGGGTGTGCGCGAGTGCGTCCTTCTGTGCATGTCACCGTGCAATGGTGAATTATGCGCGAGTGTGTCCTCAATGCACCCTCAATTTACTAGCGATCGGGGTGCTACCTTGAGTGGTTTCAACATTGTTTACTTCACCGTGTGTCAGATGGGCCTCTTTTTTACTTATTTTTACCCACTGCCACATGGGCCAGCACACGAAGATACAGAACACGAGCTGACAAGGCAGCATGTGGATTGGTTGACTGGTCAACTAAACAATATAGGGAGCTCTATGCTGACACAGTGAGCGTATAATCTGTCAGTATAGAGAGTTCGAGTGAGAGGGGAGGCCCGTGAGAGATAGCAGAGAGAGAGAGAGAGCAAGAGCTACTTCCTCTGTTCAATAATGTAGTTCCAACATTTTTTTAAAGCCAAACTTTTGAAGCTTTGACCAAGTTTATAAAGAAATTACTTATATCTACAATACCAAAGATAAATGATAGTATGAAGTAAGTACATGTTGTGCGCCTATGATGGAGTGAGGGATTATGGTACTTAGGGGGGTGCGTGTCACATGGAGAGAGAACAAGGGCAGAGAGTGTTGGATGGGTCTATATGTATAGCGTGAGTGAGACATGTGTATGTGTGAACCAGGGAGATATAAGGTCAGTTTGGCTTGCGTCCTAAGCATCTTTTGCCTAGCCTGAGGTTGTGGCTGGATTTCATGCATGCTTGTTTGGTTGCTACCCTGTGAAAAAGAAATCCCGCCTGGTCTGGGTTCCCTTGCACTTTAATTAGCCTGGCTGGACTCCAGACACTGCAAGTAGGCTGGCCCAGGCAACTGATTTCAAACGCCTGGCCGTGCTTGGTCGTGCGGCCACGAGACTAACATCAACAAGGATGGATATTAGCATTAAATAGTTGCTGCATGGATTGATTGATGGGACGTTGATGCTTTGCCTGGCCCAGGCATGAACCAAATGCTTCAGCACCACACAAGCCTGGCCAGGCAGAAATATTTTACATCTCACGTCCACACTAGGTAGTACTGGCCATCAAGGCATGAGGGTCAGGTCACGAACCAAACTGACCAATAAAGTTTTAGAGAGATTGAGGAGCCCCGATAAGGCTGAGTGGTGCGTCAGATAGATGAGAGGGGGAAAGAGATATTCCATCCGCTCGATAATGTAGTGCATGTAAATTTTTTAGAATTCAAACTTTGGAAACTTTGATCAGGTTTACGCAAGTGTTATTTATATCTACAATACCAAAGATACATCATACAAAACTACATCTCATGGTGAATCTAATGGTATATGTTTGCCGTACTAGATGTAATTGTTTTTCTCCACGTACATAGTCAAACTTTGTGATGTTTGACTTTTCAATAAATCTATATGCTATGGACCAAGGATTGTGCCTAAGTCGAGACAGATCAAGTATGTGTGAAGGAGAATGAGTAAGTGTGCAAAAAGAGTATGTCTGTGAAAGAGAGAAAGTGACAACAAATGATAAATTAGAGAGAGTGTGTGTTTTTTCGTCTCTTATGCGAACATATCACGCATGCATATCCGAGATAGAAAAGCGAGACGAGGAGATACACGAAGATAGCTAGTGTGTGTGATTGTTTGCATCGGAGAGAGACACCCCTGTAGCACATGTCCAATAGAGGTCTGGCCAACAAGGAACAAAGGTCGAGAGGGACACATGGAGGACATGGACGCATGGGGAGGGAGAGAGGGTGTGTTTGTGATAGAGAGATCCCCTCGAGATCGTGAGGGGACTATATGGGTGGGAGATCGAGGGAGGTGCGTGCGCGATAGAAAGATGCCCCGAGAGAAATCGAGATAGACCATGCACATGTTGTGATGGAGACTAAGATTAGCTAGTCATATACATATAGGGGGGACTGCGTGTGCCTACAATTGAGTGAGAGACCATCATACTTGGCTAGCTAGGCATGAGATTGTGTGTGTGTGTGCGTGTGAGATGGAGAGAGAACGAGGGAGAGAGATAGAGTTTTAGATGGGCCTATCGAGTGCGAGTGAGATATACATGTGTATGTGTGACCTAGGTGGATGGAGAGTTAGAGAGAGGGGGGAAGAGCTTCGAGACGATAGAGTGGTGCGTGAGAGAGTTACGGGCAAAGAGCCAAGGAATTTGTGTGCGTATGATGAGTGCACCCAAGATATCTAGCTTGGACTAGCTAGAGTATCATAAATAGTGTGCGAGAGAGACCTATAAATGGTGTATATATACATGCGAACTAGAAAGATCCCCCCCCTCACACACACAAAGAGAGAGAGAGAGAGAGATGGAGAGAAAGGGAGAGGGACCAACAAGGTTTTTGTGTCGGATGCGTGCGACATAATTGAAGATTGTCAGCAAGAGAGGGAGAGAGAGAGAGAGAGAGAGAGAGAGAGAACAGGAGTCCGGGAGAGGGGGCGGTCACGTTTTATGCATCAAAGACTGATATAAACCATGTTTCGATATAAACTTGCATTCAAATATTGAAATTGGAGAACATGTTATCTGCAACCCACACATGAACGGATATATGCGTATATCAAACAAGTTCATTAATTTGACTTTCAACATGTTCATGGAGTACTATAATACTGTACAACATGCTACTCGATTGAGGTGTTCAATTTTGGATTTAGTTCACTATTTTGACCTAGTGAACGAGCTATTTCATTGAATCGAGATATTTCATTTTGGGTTTGATTCGCGCTTTTGAGTGGGACAACTATTTGTCATATAGTAAATCGCTAGCAACGAGCATGTAAAAACACATTACTCCCGAGCATCATCTCTCCATCTAAAAAAGAAGTGCCAAGCTAATATTTCAAAATTTGATTCGAATGGACTTGGTAAGGTAGACGTGGATACTCGTTCTCCCAAAATTTTAATGAACCGTTAAACATCCTCTCTGCTCGGTGGAATTCGCCCGAGCAAATAAATGGGAGACGCGAAATTACCGTCCTATGTGGGACACGCATCAATTGGCCCATTGTACATCGAGGATAGGTTCGTAAATTCATCCAAGCGCGCCTTCTCCTCGGGCGAAGTGACATGTGCCGAATAATTCATAAACCATGGTCGGCAAAACACGCTCTCCTCTCCCGAAATAGCTCGCGCCCACTATTTCAAAACACAGTCTCCTCGCCCGAAATCGCTCGCGCCCACTATAGTTCAAAACACGCCCTCCTCACCCAAAATCGCTCCTACCCACTATTTGGGGTGAAGCAAAGTTACTCTACTATCCCTGACCCTCAGTACACAGACCCAAGCCGAGAAGCCTAAAGG